>NC_139958.1:40496407-40531407 GCF_963454915.1 Gymnoscopelus microlampas
AACTGTTGCCATGCCTATGTTACACAATAGTGTGAACAATAAAATAAGCAAAGGCTTCGGTTCTAAACAGTGACCATATATGGGGGAAACATCACACGAAACCCCTCACGTTCTCATATAAAGTAGTCCTATAGCAGCGATTCTGAACCTCTATTAACCACTTAAACCCTCTAGTCTTAGTGAAACTGACCTGAGTTAAAACTTTAGTTGGACCGTTTTTTTCCGTCTACACACAATACGCCAAAAATAGCCGCCCTGCAAGCTGACAACGTGTGTGTTGCAACACATTGTGAACTTGTAGATGGGCTTTTTTTGGGCAAATGTTTCCCCCAGAATAGAAATGCTGGGGCTCAAGGGGTTCATTTAAGGACCCCCAGTTTGATTGCCCAGAGTTCATTCCGTTAAATTCAATTAAAATCTCCAAGTGGGTCGACTTCCTGTTTATCCGCATTCTTTGTTGTAGCTATGTTCTAGCAGACCACGTGTCCAAATTCCTACACATTTAGCCTGAACATCAATCATGGCTGTAGCACACCCAATCTTTTTATTGTGGGATATGAGGGAATAACTGACAACATTATTTATAGCCTACTGCTCTGTGTAGCCTATAAGTCATTAATTAAAAGACATGTTTGTAAGAACTTTCGATAAATAGAAATAACCCCAATATCCCATATTAAAATTGCCTTAAGGTCTGCCGGCCGGCACATCTCCACATATGGGCATAAAAGGGATATAAAAAGCATAAAAGCAAAGGGACATCCGGTTGTCCAGAACCGCTATGCTCACATATGAACCACATTTAATCAGTATTTATGGGCTGTAGTGTTATATGTCATTCAGGATAACAAGATAGTCATTCAGTGATTTAAATAATAATAATACATTAACATACAATAACTTTGTTTTGTTGACTAAGATGGACAAACCCTAATCTCAAAGGATGAGGTAAAAAAAAGAAAACAGTGTAAGGGGGGGAGTTTTTGTAAAAAAAAGAAGAAACATCAACAAGTGTTATAGCAATGACACATCAAATGTGGTATTGTTTTGTATTTTTTTTAAGTAATAACATTTCTGACAGTCTAAGCATTGATATATAACCTTGTGATTATGAAAAAAGGACATCATTTTATTTTGTTTTATTTAAATGCTTAGCGTTACACTGAATGACATTTTATGGGGTACATTTATATGAATGACTGTAAGAATGAACCGCCTTAGCGGCTGGAAACAGTACAGAGGCACCAATATGGTGTAACCAAATGGTATATTTATTCACCAACATATAACAAACATGACAAGGACATGAGCTGAAGCACCCGATCATGGTGGTGTCCAGCTTAGCTTTCTCTCTAGACAACTGGCAGCAGCCTTTAATACCCAGGTGAGCTAGACTGCACCATTAGACTGCACCATTCACAGGGGTGTTCCAAAATATAATAAATACCTAACATACAATAAATACTTAAATACCCCTAACCCCCCACGAGTATTAAAAGTCTCCCTGAACTACACAAGTTCTATGACGATTCCCTCTTCACACTACAACATCAATTAACAATTACCACAAGCACATCATAACCCCCCTCTGCTATCCTGATTATGGTCCAGCTCAATCATACTGGAGACAGAACAGCAACTCTTAACAGGTACATGTTAAGCATTCAAATGTCAACTTAACATTACAATTATAGCACAAATTGCACGTGCTCTTAAATATATTGCATTAAGATATATTGCATCATTCCCACCATGATAACACCCAACATTTGTTTGCCTTTCTCCACAGGTGGAACTCATTATGACGAGTGGCCAACAGCTGGACAGGAAATGACAACTCAAAATGTTCTGTAAAAATGCATTAAACAATAAAATCATGACTGCGCCCTTCTGTACTGTGCAAATGAATAAAGTGCAAATATGCTGTGCAAACATGATTCTATAAATAAGGGTTGAATTACATGGGCAAACATAGGTAACAGAGGGCCTCTCTCTGTTACAATGACAATACAATAGAATTACTGGCTTTATTCATGAATATAAAGATTGTTAGGGAATAGGTAGTCTCGCGTGGCCTCCCACAATTTTCAAATGTTTCCGGTCATACAGTCTGAGACTCGGAAGCTCTGATCATGATTAGAATATAAACCGGATGTGAAGCCTCCTCCCCAGTCCCCACTTCCGTTTCATCTTTACAGTCGCGCAAATTTATCCTAATATAAATAGTAATCATCTAAGTATATTTAGCTTGATGCTTAGCAGAAATAGAAATTAAAAAATAAAATGTAAAGACATTTTAAAATATATTTTCTTGAACGGAAGTGCCAGTTTTCTCTCTCAGATTTTGGGAGTTGTAGTTTCAGACTCTATATAGCATTCAGAGATTGTGGAATAGTTGTCCGGCTACGCGAGATTAGGGAATAGGTGACACTCCAATGAACATAACAAACCCTTTTAGGGAAATGTAATTGCTGTTTAAATGTGTTGATACCTAGAAAACCTTATACTGTACGTCTTTGACCAATATATAAATATATAAATATATTTACTATGTGCACAATGCCACTGCTGGCTATTATGCACATAGTGCATGTGTCCCATGCACTATGTGCACATAGTGCACATAGTTGTAACACTTGCCTGTAGGCTACTCAATACAACATTGTAAAAATATTCTGTTACAAGTAAAAGTCTGTTATTCACAATTCACTTGAGTAAAAGTACAAACGTTTTGACATTAAAATATACTTAAAGTACTAAAAGTATTTATTTATAAAGAATACACCATTTTCACAAGTTTTCAAATGCGTAAAAATCTTTTGAAAATAGCAGATCTACAAGCTCACAATGCGTTGCATCGCGACGCATTGTGAGCTAGTAGATTGGCTATTTTCAAATGGCCGAAATGTATATAGGGTTGAATGGGTTATATGTTTTGTAATAATAATCAAAATCTACAAAGTAACTAGTTATTAAAGTTTTCAAATAATTGTAGTGGAGAAAGTAAAAAAAAAGTAGAAAGTACAATATTTGCCTTTGAGATGTAGTGGAGTAGAAGTAAAAGTATTGAAAATAGGAAATACTCCAGTAAAGTACAATTATACCTCAAAATTGTACTTAAGTACAGTACTTGAGTAAATGTACTTAGTTACTTGACACAACTGTGTTTTGGCTGTGACAGGTCCTATTCTTGGGCTTTAAACTTTAAAAAAAGTTCAATTAATTGAAAATCAATACATTTAATCGGGTGAATTCTCAATGGCAATTCATCGATAGTCTTTTTAATTTTAAACATCCCTAAATACGATACAATCTCTGGGACCCCGATATACTCTATACAATCCTATAACTCTGAGTGGACGAATGGTTACGGGTCCAAAATTGGTCCCATTTGTACACTCTCAGAGTTACAGACCTTTAATAATAACTCCTTAAGGACCCCTGGGTCCCCGGACCCCAGTTTGAGAACCGCTGATCTCGCGAACCTTCCCATAGATCTGTCCCATACACACTAAACACTGCATCACTCCACAGTTGACATTGCAAACCCCAGACTACCTGGAGGGATTGCCAAAGGATACGCTAAAGAGGGAAATATAGCTATGGATAATACTCAGGAATGATATAATAATGACATAATATCATAATAGAAGAAGTACTCAGATATTTTATTTAAGTAAAAGTAGCAATACCACAATATAGATGCGACGTGATATAGAGCATGTAGATCGGCTATTTTCAAATAGCCTATGTATAAAATAGGGCTGATGTGGTTAATGTATGTTTTATAATATAATAATGTATATCTGCAAAGTAACTAGTAATTCAAGTTATCAAATAATTGTAGTGGAGTAAAAGTACAATATTTTCCTCAGAGATGTAGTGGAGTAAAAGTAAAAGTATTGAAAATTGGAAATACTCCAGTAAAGTAAAAGTATCTCAAAATTGTACTTAAGTACAGTACTTGAGTAAATTAACTTAGTTACTTTAAACCACTGCATAATATTCAATGCAATTACGTAATACAGTGACTTTTTAAACAACAGAGGGTGGTCCTCTCCACGTTATTCATATTAATATGATTTTATTTTATATACAAGACATGATCCCAGGCCAACAGGACCACACCACCACCTACAGGCAGGACTTCGGTCTTGCATGAATTATTACCTTACTACTGTACATGTAACTGTCGTTGCAGATATTTTCCGGAGCACATTCCCCCTCATGGGATACATTCTGCCCAGCTGTGGGGTCCTTGAGTGCAGACAAAGCTCCACACATCGAAATAGATGTATTATGAATTGGGCTTGGATTTTAATGACTTGTGTCAAATGCTATTCCGTTTCTTTCTCAATAGTATCAACAATTGGCTCTATGCACAGGAGCCATATATTGTAAAAGAAATTGGGCCTCTTTCTTACTTCCTTCACAGGTGTTCCCAATGATACTAATGAAGGCTCTGTTCCATTCTGGTCAAACAGTCAGGGTGCTGATATTGTGCACGTTGGCTCACTGGAAACACTCTACTACACCAGTGAGTTCCTTGGGGGGTTCTGAGAGTGTACAAATGGAACCAAATGGACCCGTAAGGGTCCATTTGGTTCCATTTGTACACTCTCAAAGTTATGGGGGCTTGGAATTAAAACGTTTGTGAACCACTGTGCTAAACTAAACGGAACAGAGCCTTCATTAGTGTCATTGGTAACACCTGAAGTGAAGGAAGTAAGGAAGAGGCCCAAAATCTTTCTAATGTGGCTGCTACGCATAGAGCCTATTGAGTAGAGAACCGATAAAATGGTGCAAAAAAAAGAAGTTTAAATAGCAATACATCATAATCGTAATCATAATAGCAGCTATCTCACTTACCTCTATTGATCTCAGGAGCCCTCCGTTTCCCCACAGACCTCACAAAGTACTGAATGTATGGACCTTTGCGGTAACCTTTACTGGATGGACCACTACGTGTGGTGTGTATTCCTCCTTGAGAAAACAGTGCGCGTGTGAAACGATTATATAGCATTACCGTATATAGCAGCGTCATCGTACATGTAACCCAGCTGTATAGTCTGACGTAACGTTACACCAGTTGTTTACGGTTATTATATCTATGTAGTATGAATGGCTGGAACTGAAGTACCGTTTGCATGTCGTTGCATCAATGTGCTTTATTCTCCCTAGTAGTTACCATTAAGGTTAAAAGAATCCCTGGCTAATAGGCCTTATATGCCTTAATGCGTCATAATTGCACTCTATAACTAAAATTAGAAATGAAAAACACCTTAAATGTTGTATTTATATTAGAACCAGTTCGTCTTTCACTCAATAGGCTCTATGCACAGCAGCCATATTATCACTTCCTTCACAGGTGTTACCAATGATACTAATGAAGGCTCTGTTCCATTTAGTGTAGCACAGTGGTTTCCACGACCCCCATAACTCTGAGAGTGTACAAATGGAACCAAATGGACCCTTACGGGTCCATTTGGTTCCATTTGTACACTCTCAGAGTTACACACCCGTAAGGGGCCATTTGGAAGCCCATGAGGGTCCCTGGACCCCCAACTGTAGACCCACTGGTGTAACAGAGTGTTTCCAGTGAGCCAACATGCACAATATCAGCACCCTGACTCTGTTTGACCAGAATGGAACAGAGCCTTCATTAGTATCATTGGGAACACCTGTGAATGTCTTCATAATATGGCTGCTGTGAATAGAGCCTATAGGGGCCGCTCCCGTTGCAGGTTGGTGATGTCAAATTTTCATGTGTGGTTCGGCCTTATGGAATGTTTGGACTGCATGTGCTAACTAAAAAACAACGTATCACCTCCTAAGGTTAATACGAGCATCAAAGCAATATTTCAAATACTTTTTATTAGCACATGCATTCCATACATTCCATATTGGCTGGACCACACATGGACAAATTACATCATCAACTTGCGACGGGAGTTGTCCCTATCAGTGAAAGATGAACTATTTCTAAACTAAATTAAATATTGAAGGTGTTTTTAATTTGTAATATTAGTTATAGAGGACAATTGTAATGTATTAAGGCATATAAGGCTTATTAGCCAGGGATCCCTTTAAGCAGTGGTGGGAAAAGTACTTAAATTCTTTACTTAAGTTAAAGTACCAATACTGCAATATAGAACTACTCTGTGTTACAAGTAAGTCCAGAATTCAAAATTTACTTCAGTAAAAGTACAAAAGTATTGGCATCAAAATGTACTTAAAGTACCAAAAGTAAAAGTACTCAAATGTTTGAAAATAGCAGATTTACAGCTGCGCCACGGTAGTTATGCCCCTGGTTGATTGGAGAAACTATGAATATTATCCACTGAAGAGCCACCGAATGAAAACCTGCAGTATACGGTATTTAGTCAAAGCAAAACACTTGACAATGCAAATATTGGTACATCCATTGTATTGTATGGAGTCAAAGACATTTATAGCTTAATGTTATGCATGAAAGTTACCTACTATAAACACATCATGTGTAAAGGGAGGCCTTATCCTTGGCCTTTATGCTTTTCCAGCATAATAAAACTAAACATTTTAAATAAATAACATGAATAAGTGAACCAATTAATTCATTCATTAATTCATTATAATCATTGATTATAGCATTTCTAAGCTTCAATTTGAAAGTGTTCTACTTCCAATTTGCTCATTTATTTGTGTCATCGCTTCCACTTGTGTAATCTTTATCATGTTTGAGTTATCTTTCCTGATTGGATAAAATTGGTATCCCGACCTGAAAATCCCGACCTCAATTTACTAAAGATTTGGAGAGACGGGGGGACCCTGGTCCTGAACAAACAGCAAACACTATAGCAATGATTAGCTATGTAACACCACTTATAATAAAGCGGCACTATGTCATTTTTGAATTCATAAAATGTTATTTTTTCCTATCTGTATGGAGGAATATGTTAATACAATATAACTTATATACAATTGGGGTGGTTGCATTGTCTCCCTGCTCTTCTACTGAGACATTTAGATCGTGTCAAAGGTCATGTCTCACCTAGACACAGGAGCTGACATAGATTTTGACCTGATGGTCAAGATTCAATAGACTCTATGCACAGCAGCCATATTGGGAATGAATTGGGCCCCTTCCTTACTTCTGCAGCCCAGTGATTAGTTCATGCCCTTATCCCTATTCTAATACATTTAGTTTAAGTCATTCTAAAACAGTTGACTAAGTTAAAAATGTATGCCTTTAATAAATAGTTGTCCGTCATAAAGAGATCTCTAAATAAATAGGTTTTGGTAAAAGACTTATGTTAAAAGTGCATGTCATGGTGTGTTAAAAGGTGAAATTCATTGGAGAGACAGTGGAAAAAACCCAATAACGAGTAGTCATGTAAAACAGGTGTGCCAGTGCTGCTGGGTTTACTGAGCAAGGAGTAAACTAGTTGTAGTTAACGAGGTAATTGATGTGTTTGTCTCTGATGTTTTTCATTCTGTGTGATGTATGCTCAAGTGGTGTGTGCTGATTGGGGACTTCTCAATTGTAAGAGTGGGGAGAGGGGATGATTGCTGGACAGTATCACCTGTATGACCTGAGTGTTTAGCCTGACACAGGTGGGACTATAGAAGAAGCCAAGTTGGAGCTGCTGCTGTTCTGAGGCCCAGTGCCTAATTATTTTCTGTTTTGTATGGCAATAGTGAGTTAAAAACAGTCGTAAGTGAGAGTTAAAAGTGTGTTTATGCTGAGGGAAAAATTCAGTTAGTCGCTCAACACGAGGACACCAGGGCTGATTTTTAAGGACAGTTTGGAGTGGATTCCTAACGAGGATTCCTGCTGTTCGCTTCACCTCACAAACATTTTCACCTCACAAACTAGTCTCCAGAACTGAACAAGAACTGTGAGTTAATGACTTTTGTGCGCTCGTGTGTCAACAAGGACAGAGGACCGAGGGCCACATCACCCATCGACCCATTGCTCCACCATCACCACGATCAGGCCTGCAACTTTTTTGTTGTGTGTATGTGTGCGTGCACGTGTGTGGGCCCACTGTGTGTTTAAGTGTATTAAGGTATACTGTATCTGCTATTTAGGAATAGTGATAGCCTATGTTTTTGGTTGAAGCAAGGTAATAGGGATTTTGCATTTTGCCAAGAAACTTAGAGGACATTTGGAGAGTTGGGTTTTTGATTTTTGATTTAAGCGGTCAAGTGAGATTTTGACCCTAAAGTGTAACAGTAATTAAGAAACTACAATAGGTAGAGTTCATTTGATTTAATCAGGTTTAAAAGGCCTAAGGCCTACTGGTCTATTCTAAACAAAGGTTTATCTGCTGTACCATTGTATATTTGTTGTATGTCTATTTCATGTTTTTATTTCTTATAAACTTTAAAAAAGGGTAAAACACATTGTGTTAAACTAACAACCCTAGTAAATTTGATTTACATTTAAAGTGTTGTCTGAGAGAATTATTTCAAATAGGTCTACTTTCAAGTTCATCAGCCTTGTGGTTTATAATATAAATACAGGGTTTAAAAGTAAAAGGTAACGAACTCAAGCGCCCCGTTTATTCCTTTGAACACGGTACCGGGGTGCTACACTTCCTTCACAGGTGTTACCAATGATACTAATTAAGGCTCTGTTCCATTTAGTGTGGCATAGTGGTTGTCTTATTTTCAAGGACCCCCCATAACTCTGAGAGTGTACAAATGGAACCAAATGGACCCTTACGGGTCCATTTGGTTCCATTTGTACACTCTCAGAGTTACACACCCACCATAAGGGGCCATTTGGGAACCAAAATGGAGTGTTTCTAGTGAGCCAACATGCACAATATCAGCACCCTGACCAGAATGGAACAGAGCCTTCATTAGTATCATTGGTAACACCTGTGAAGGCCCAATTTCTTTCCAATATGGCTGCTATGCATAGAGCCTATTCATCCCCTGAGAAAGCAGGCAGCCTCTAATAGCTCAATGGTCAAAAAAAGAATCAGCATGTACGCAGGAAACCGGGTTCAAATCCGGGGTAGGACAGGAAAGTTACATAGATGCAGCTTTAACAAAAATATATCATTTACTGCACCTTTAATGCCTATATGGATCTCTTTCAAAAGCCACTGAAGGAGCTCACTGACACCTCACCAACAGATGGATGGATAATTTATAGAAATTAGATACACAGGAGTCTATAAGTGAGGTTTGGACACTGACCAATCCTGCACCCTGATTGGCCAATAGTCTAACCTAACCCTTCCACAGTCAATGCAAATCTATACTTTTGCAAAGTCAGCCAATCACATTACAGCTAGTGTCATCACCACTAGCTGTAATGTGATTGGCTGACTTTGCAAATTCAGGACTGTGATTGGCTAGCGAAACACATGACACATGTGCAGCCCTATGAATAGCAGTATGGACTTAAAAAAACACATTTATGTTTTTTTTAAGTGAGTCATGTTGTGATGACCACACACCGCCCACTTCACACTGGGTGTGATTTTTACATTTTAAATGGCTTTTTAATATATATTTAAAAATAATTTAAAAAGTGTAAACAAAATAACTTTTCATCAATTAAAAACAATTCCAACATTTTTCTAAAGTATTTCATGCATAAAAATGTATAAATAAATAACGCCCATGAATGAAATAAAAAAAATAGCTCACAACACGGTGCACAGCGATGTGTTGTGAGCTTGTGGATCAGCTATTTTCACTAGTTTGAGATTAAACATCATCTACAGTTATATATCAGAACATCAGACTCTAGCTAGGTGTCATTATTAATCACAAACAACAATCAAAAGGTGATCATTTGGTGTAGCTATACCAAACGAGAAGCATTCTTATCAATGGTTCCACTGTAAAATACAGAAGAGCATTATGGACTGTGCTCAAGTCATCTGTGGTTCATGAATCTGTGCTAGTGAGTCATAATGTTTTCTTTCTTTAATTTTTTTGTATTCAATATTCAGGTCCCTTACTGCCCCCACCCATCAGTTAAAATGTAGGCAAAATTTCTGGACTGAAAATATATGAAATGTTTATTATTCTGTTACTTATATAATTTATAATTAACATCTCAATGAATACCATGGTCCCAGCCATAGGTTAGCCTGGTAAAGCCCCTCCCTCCGGAAAATCTCATTTCCATTTGATTTCAGGAAGGGGTCTGGCCTGAAGGCTTGTCTGGGCGTTTCTAGCCCGTTCACCAAATGGACGAGCCTATCAGCGTCGTCGCTCATTGTTCTGTGATTGACAGCGAAAGTTGGCCAATCAGGTGGCGAGTTCGAATGAGCCCGAATGGAGCCGAGTGCAGCCTGAGTGCAGCTGACAAAACACGAACGGCAGCCATTGTTTTTTGTGCGTTGTCTTTACTTCTTACTTTCGGTTTTAAAACGCTCTCAAACTTCTTTTTTGAGGCACGGAATTTACTTTTAAGATATTGTTTGGATAGAATGTAGTTGTTTAACTTCATATACTGTATGTGGTCAATTAATCATGACAGAGCCTATTTAAAAATAAAAATTCAAAGAACCGGCAGGGGCGGGCAGTGACTAGGGTGACCATATGTCCCGTTTTGTGCGGGACAGTCCCGCATTTCAGTGACTTTTCAAGCGTCCCGCAAATTGAGACGCTGTCCCGCATTTTGATTGATAGGCTCCAGTTTTCAAATATGCGTTTAAAATCTTGATTTTATCAATTAACTGGCTGTGCGCAGCGCAGCGGAGCAGTGGAGCCTGTCATCAGGGGGCGGGCCGAGTGTGTGTGTGTGTGTGTGTGTGTGTGTGTGTGTGTGTGTGTGTGTGTGTGTGTGTGTGTGTGTGTGTGTGTGTGTGTGTGTGTGTGTGTGTGTGTGTGTGTGTGTGTGCGTGTGTCTGTCGAGACTCAAGAGGAGAAACGCGGCCGGCGGCCCCAATTAAAACACTCGCCTCAAAACACACTCGCCCCTATGTTTTTCGCCGACCGAGGCCGCCAGATATACCCGGGGCGAGTGTGTTTTGTGGCGAGTGTTTTTCTTTGGACGAGGCGGCCATGGCCGCGTTCTTGTGAACGTCAACGAGCAGTGAATTCAATCATGTGTTGCTGGTGGAATACAAGTCGGAAAGAAAATAATCAGCAGCTCAACAACATATAAGAGGATACAAGAGCTATCTGTGCAAAAGCTGCAAAGTGTGCATATTTAAGCAAGTATTTTAAAACAGTGAAAGCTACCGAGGAAAAAGAAAAAAAAAGTAATAGACCCCGCCAGGACTCAAACTAACGACCAGTGACCACGTTGTGAATAATTATAAACAAACAACCTCCTGGTGCTTGCTTCCAAGTTGGGGGGTAAACCGAAGGTATTGAAGAGGAGAATGTTATGGTCATCAGAGATCAGAGGATTTAGCAGCTGCCCAGCCATTCTGATAATGTTAGGAGCAATGGACCTGCCAACAGTGACACTATACGAGCAGGTAGTGGTCCATAGATTGTGCGTAGAAAGTTTTGTGCATATTGCTAAAGAATTGTACGAAAAGTAGAGCTTCAAATGTTTTTCTTTAAGAGACAAGATTACCAGCAATCAAACATATCAATATACACATATATTGTTATAAAATACAGAGAAACAGTTTTGGCTTTTAATTTCTGCTTAAGTCTTGGTGGTGCCTCGACCCATAATGGACTTCTTAGTGTTTCTCTCAGGTTTCAAAATGATTATATAACACTTTGGCCCAAACAATGCCACTAAAATGCCAAAACTAGATGCTAAAATGGCAAATACCTCCACTACATCTGCATATTTGCCTGGAGAGCTGATATATGCTGGGATGAAGGCTATCCACACGGCACAGAAGATCAACATGCTGAAAGTGATTAACTTGGCTTCATTGAAGTTGTCTGGAAGATTCCTTGCCATGAATGCTAGGAGGAAGCTGAGGAGTGCCAGTAAACCAATATAACCTAACAACACTGCAAAACCAACTGTTGATCCCACATTACACTCATAGATTATCTTATCACTGTGGTATTGTGTGTTTTTATGAGGAGTTGGTGAGGCAGACACAAGCCAGGCTGTGCAGATCATTGCCTGGACGAAAGTAAGAACCAGAACTGTTCCTCTCTGCTGCATGGCACCGAACCACTTCAGGATGTCTGCTCCTCCAGGCCTGGCGGCCTTGAACACAGCCAACACCACCATGGTCTTTACCAGGATGCACGAGACACACAGCACAAAGCTGATTCCAAATGCTGCATGCCTCAGCTGACAAGTCCAGAGCCCAGGACGGCCAATGAAGAGAAGTGAACACAAGAAACATAGTTTGAGTGAAAGCAAAAGTTGGAAGCTGAGTTCTGAGTTGTTGGCACGTACCATGGGTGTGTTACGATGATATATGAAGATTCCCAGGACAATGGCACAGGTAAGTGTGCCTAGCAATGTGATGGTTGTCAAGGAGATACCCAGGGCCTCATGGTAGGAGAGGAACTCCATGCTCTTAGGGACACAGTGGTCACGCTGGGGATTGGACCAGAAGTCCTCTGGACAACTTGTGCACTTTGTAGAGTCTAACAAAGAGGGCAAGATTAAAGGGGAAGACATGTATAGTATAATTGTAAAGGATAACCTACTGCGCACATAGCTACGTAATGTAACCTACCAGTGTCATTGCTGATCTCTCCCTCAGAGCAAGCGATGCAGTCAAAGCAGCAGACAGGTTCTCCTTTCCTTCTGGCCACACGGGTTCCAGGGGAACAGCTCTCACTGCACACTGACCGAGGAGGCTGCAGAGGTAAGTAACAATGATCAGTTTCAGTCTAAATTACATTCACATCGTGAGGTTGATATCAGCTATTTTAGAATTACAGTCAGTCACCTTTGTGGATTCAAAGTTCCAGAAGATTTTGTCTTCATCAAGTATGAGTTCTTCACCTCCGGAAGCTGACTTCTTGTACACACCTACATTGTGAACCTTTGTGCTTCCATCAGGGAGCCACACCCAGTTCATGACATCATAGATTGGTAGAGGATCACCATTTTCATCAAATGACACGTGATCACCAAATGACGTGGTGAAGTTGGCCTTTTCTAGGTAATACACAAGCTAGACATGGTGAGTAAAATTATGAAAATCAAGAGACTTAAAAAAAAGAATCTGCACAATAGTTAAATTGAGATTGACTGTTGTTGTATTAACTAACTACACCCTTACGCAGTATTTACTACACAGTCCCGGGCCACCTTTGCCTGAGGGGCACAAATTACTATCATTTACATCACCATCCTTATACATCATCCTACTACGTCCATTTTTCATTTGTTTTATTTATTCAAAATTTTAATAGAAATATTAACAGGTAAACTGTCAATTAATATAACACCTGCCATGGCTGTATTGTCTGCAAACTGGCACAGCTGTGCCCAGTGAAAGGCCCTCTTCCTGGCACACACTGCAACATGTCATGGAGGGCATGGGCCAGAGCATACACGGCCTTGTACACATTATATTCAGGTCTGAGGTCAGACACATCCAGAAGTGTAGTTTCTGCTCTTCCTAGGTCCTCTTGGCCAGTACACACCCTTCCACCAGCCTCCACCCACTCTGACGGAAGGGGTGCAAATTTACACTGAAATGTGTGCTCCCAAAACTGCCTCACCTGAAAAAACACAACGAAGACTTAATACATTAATTAATACAATATATTTTGGAAGTCACTTAGAAATTGCAGCATGAATACACAACTAAATAAAAGACTCACCAAGGTATTTTCATGGCTGTTGTCAGGATCATTGTCAGGATGTATTTTTAACAAGAAGTCCTTGAGACCTGGTATCTCTCCACGACGGATGGCAACACCCAGGGTGCCTCTCAGGTACGGCATGAAGTGAGGAGATTGTAGGATAGAATGTGATGTCCAACCATCACTGGCTATCCATTGCAGACCCGTCACATTCTGCTTTACCACCTGTTTATCATATAAACACACAAACATACACACACACACACACACACACACACACACACACACACACACACACACACACACACACACACACACACACACACACACACACACACACACACACACACACATACATACATTGCCCGCGGTATGCTTCTGAAATCTGTTCGTCAAGAGAGTCGAGACCATCTGAATGGACTGATCGACTCACTGAAATTACAATTTGAGCACGATATCACTTGCAGATTGGATAACTCTGGACCTAATTAGTCCAAGATATGCAGCTTTCAGCACTATATCTTTCAACAACCGAAATTACCTGGCTGTGAATATAAAAAGAACAGGCTATTGAATGAGTTTACTGCACCATTTGTTTCTCAAAGTTAAAACTAATATGAAGTACCTGCACAGTACAATGAACAAGATAGACTTAACTGGTAACGATCTCCACAAACTGATACCAGAGAATAGTTGACCTCACCTTTTACGGTAATGAAGACCTGTCATGCTCACTTCTGAAATGTAAGTTTAGCTATATATATTATGTCTCTCTCAATAATGCTGCCTCGTGAAAGTTGGTACGGTGACCTTGTACATGGTCAGATATTTGAAAATGGCCTTATATTATCACCACTTTACCCTAACACAGCTCAAGTGGAGTTAGGAGGTTTTTGACCATTAAATTGTAGATTTAAAAACCCACACACAGACATAAAAGGTGTTCAATAGCACTGATTAAAAAATAAAATTAAAATTAAAATTGAGTTAGCTGGTTTATGCCCGACGGCGACGATATATTCCTAAATTAGCATCGTAACACAAACCTCCTCCATGAGATTAACCATATAGCTCCCATAGCCAAATGCAATGACCACACGAGCTGTGGACTTCTTGATCACAGTGACAATCCTCTGAAGTTCAGCTGGGTCATGGTCCCATGGCAGAGCCTGTGAATAAGCCAGACAACCCAAACCAGACTGATCCAGGTCAGACTGGAAGTTTCGGGCAGCATTGTGGCCATAGTCATTATCAATAAAAAGCACTCCTACCCAAGTCCACTCGAACCGCCTCATAAGCTGTAGCATAGCTCCTACCTGTTTGGATAAGGAATGGAGGGATATGAGATTCCACAATGAAAGGTCTAATCATTATCTTTTGATGCTGTCAGCATAGACCTTCAGCTCCAGTAGTAATACACACAAGCACATGAGAGGTGATCGATTACACTCCCTAGAGCAGGGGTAGGCAACAGTGGCACAGGGGAGGGTAATCAATGGCACACTGGCATTGTGTGAGAGAGAGTTTAAAATACAATAGAATGTTAAAAAAATGTTTTAAAAAATGTAGTCAATTAAATTAAGTCCCATCCTGCACATAATTCTTGCATTCATTCAAACTCCTAACTCTGACTGGGGAGGGAGTCTGGGATATAGGTGGGTTATTGGTCTGAGTTTAATGATCCTGATGTGAAAGACAATTTTCATAAAGAAGAAAACAATGATGTGGTGTCAATTAAATGTAATGTATGTTGATATGGCACGATGACTATCAAGGGAATAGAAACGTGTCAAAAAGGTTGCCGACCCCTGCACTAGAGGAATATTTTTGTTAAATGTGTGGAACATGTACTACTTGATATCAACAAATGAAATTGTCTGTAGAAATTCACCTGGAAGACGTCACTTGGGATCGTTCTAAAGAAGGATGGGAACTTATTCCGGTCACTTAGACAGGCGCAGGTGGCATAGTAACTAACCTGAAAAGGGCATAAAACATCTCTTTTGTAGATCAATACATTTGCTGTTGACAATTTCCCCTACAAGCAGGGCATGTGAGTCGAGGGGGGAGGAAGACAAACAGAATGAAAAGTAAAGGAAAAACTAAACAAAAACAAAAAAACAGTTCTGTGTACTGTGTGCAGTATTTAGCTTCAAACATGCATTGGCAGCCTCTGTCATCTGGTAAAACATTTTAGAAACCAATTGGAGGGCAAACCTTAAACACAAACACTGTGCCCTACCCCATAATCACAACGATTCAATACTCCTGTGTATCGTTAAGCACCATGGACAGTGACACTGTCACACAACATCAGTTTTAACCCATAATTAATTACTAGGCTATACATTTGACTAAGAGATGTGAACATGGCTTTTTCATAAGACAAGCAATAATAACAAGTCCCCCGAATTTTAACCTTTGATTGACTTTTCACCCTAAGAAATCGTGTGCGTCATGTTACAATGTAATAATTCATTTAAAATTCTGAATATCACACCAAATATTTTACTTTTAATAATGTACTTTTATATTGTACAAAAAAGACGGTAGGTAAAGAATCAAACTTCTAACACATGCATTGGGCTCTGACCTAAAAACTAAACAAAAACAAAAAAAGACCCTGCTTCACACTACATACAAAATCTGTGCTCTATGCTCACATGCTCTGCCTGTAGAGTACATTACATTACATTACATTATATTACATTACAGTCATTTAGCAGACGCTTTTATCCAAAGCGACTTACAATAAGTGCATTCAACATAGGTAGGGAACGAAACTACTAATCACCAGAAGTCTTAAGTGCATTCTGATCTCTTCTAAAACAAGCAACTAAGAGTATACCTAGCGCGAAGGTAAAAGTGCAAAGGTAGTAAAAATGTCCTATGTCTTTCAAGCTGTAAAAAGGACAGCTACCTTATTTATCATGTTAGATTTGTAAATAACCAAATCATCAAAATTTAAAAAAAAAAACTATTGGCAATGGCAAAACAGGGTTCAAATAGGAAACTTACCAGGGGCACTCTGTACAAACCTAATACACTAGAGATAGCAATAGAACTGGTTGTGGAATCATCGCCCACAATTCCGAGCACCGGAGGGGACCCAACACAGCCCTCATTCAATTGAATCTGCTCCTCTCTCCCACTGACCAATGACAATGCTGCGCGGAATCCAACTCCAAGTGTGATACAGTTATCATAGAGACTATATCCCAGAGTCACATTGGGTAGTAGGCTGGGGTTTCTGTTGATCTCAGTAATGGCAAAAGCCATGGTCTGGGCCATCCTGAACCCTTCAATGTCAAATCTAACACACACAATGTTACTGAAACCATGTATCAAATAATCCTCTGGTACTATCTGTCAAAACAAGTTACCTGTTCTATAGGCTCTATTCACAGCAACCATATTATGAAGACATTCACAGGTGTTACCAATGATACTAATGAAGGCTCTGTTCCATTCTGGTCAAACAGAGTCAGGGTGCTGATATTGTGCATGTTGGCCCACTGGAAACACTCTGCTACACCAGTGGGTCTACAGTTGGGGTCCAGGGACCCTCATGGGCTTCCAAATGGCCCCTTATAGGTGTGTAACTCTCAGAGTTATGGGGGTCGTGGAAACCACTGTGCTACACTAAATGGAACAGAGCCTTCATTAGTATCATTGGTAACACCTGGGAAGGAAGTGATAATATGGCTGCTGTGCATAGAGCCTATTGCTTGCTGTTGTTTTTGTGATACTCACGTAAAGCAAGTGGGGTCCTGTGGCTTAGAGGTGAAAGACAGCTCAGGGAAGACAGAGGAGAAGTGGATATAAAACAGGCCACCCAGAACAAAGTCTCCAGCCTTATAAATTCTGTTGATATTAAACTGTGCCTGTAACTCACAAGGAGAGGAAGGCGAGGAAGACAAAGCAGAGAATGAAGAGAACAACATCAAGGTCAAGTACAGCAGGTGTATGTCTTTAGAAGCCCTCATGACTGTCCTCCTCTGTCTAACCCCTTTCCCAAATCCTTTGTCCAGTTGCTACATTTTATACACGGTGAAGTGCCATCCCCTGTGCCACATTATGCCACTACGTAATCTTCCACAACACACACATCTGTGACAAGAGGCAGAAGCAGAGGCAGGGCTTAATAAACGTTAGCAATCCCGTCACAGAAAACATAATAAAATAATGCTGGGGGGGGGGGCACACCTGTAATGTGCCTCATCTGTATAAGGATTATTTATTGAAAACTGTAGCAACTCATAATGTAATAACGGCTCATAATTTAATGACGTTCATAATGAAATAACCTAAATCCTACATTGACATTTTCAGGCCAAGGACCCCTTGGCTGAGAGAATGATAAAGCAGGGACCCCCATTATATATTGTATAAAATATATTTTTTCCCCGTAGATTTCATAGGCAGCCTCATAGACTTGTTTGACAGCACTATCATGGTGGATTCATATTAATGTGTATTTACAGACTTTAAGCGTTGTGTGCTTGTAGATCTGCTATTTTTGGCTAACTTTCTCCTCAGAATAGGGATGCTTGGTTGAAGTGGTTGATGTCAAAATCACACACAAAGATTCGGCGGACCCCCTGTAGTAACTCTGAGGACCCCCTAGGGGTCCTGGACCCCCTGTTGAAGACCTCTGGGCTAGAGGGTAGAGAGCCACAGGGGCCACATCCGGGTCACCCCGGGGCCAAAGGTGCACCGTTGCTCCAATCTGCACCAAACTTGACACAAACATTGTTCAGGGGTCTGCCAAGACAATGGTCACACCAGAGGGCCTCGCCATGGTCCACAGGAGGCCACAGGCACAATGTTACCTCAATCCGCACCAAACATGCCACAAACACTGTCCAGGTAGAGGTCATGTGAATAGTACTGCCAGGGGCCACGTCAGGGGCCCCCATCGGCCTCTGGCACACCATTAATCCAATCCACACCAGACATGGCACACATGCTGTTCAGGGGTCTGCCATGACAATAGCCACACCAAAAAGTCTACATTTTACACATACTGTATGAAGCACTGCAGCAGTGTCTAACATTTCAAATGGCCATAATCCGTGACCATCGCTCTGATCAGCGCAATCTATAGGACTGGATTTAAAGGCTGTGAAATAATGTAATAACGGATGTATGCGTAATGTAATTATGTCATGTTACATTAAGAACCTTACTTATCCGCTCATAACGTATTGACAGTTCATGATCTAATAACGGCTCATTTTGTTGAGAAAAGTGTTATATCGTAATAATCAATATCAGTATCATGGTCAGTATCATGTCAGTATCATGGTCAGTATCATGGTCAGTATCATGTCAGTATCATGGTCAGTATCAGTATCATGGTCAGTATCATGTCAGTATCATGGTCAGTATCATGGTCAGTATCATGGTCAGTATCATGGTCTCTGCCAGTGTCTATGTGTTTGGGCATGTGGGGGCGTAGGCTTCCTGGCTTCCCAGATTGACGCACCTGGCTCTGGTCATCTCATCTCACTCACCTGCCTGCCATCTGCTCATCAACCTCCACTCTATAAAAGCCCTGGTCTTCTGCCGACGCGTTGCCAGATCGTTTTCTCAGTCTCTGTGCGGTAACGCTTCTAGCCAGTTATTTCTGTGTATTTTGAGTGCATTGTAGCTTCCTAGCATTCTAGCATTCTAGCACTCTAGCTCTACTGAGTCCTTGTTTTTGCTCCCAGTGTTTTTGGTTTTAGGACTCACTCCTGTTTTCCTCTTCTTCAGTTGCCTGCCTGCTTGCCTGCCTACCTGCTCACCTGTTGCCTTCACCTCAGCCTGCCTACCACCTTCACTCCAGACGACAACACCTTCCTCTTTTGTTCAATAAAAACCCTTGGACTATCTTTAAGTGTCGTGTCTGCATTTGGGTCTGCCAGTTTTGTAAATCGTGACACATGGTCAGTATCATGGTCAGTATCATCTCAATAGCATGGTCAGTATCTGGTCAGTATCATGTCAGTATCATGGTCAGTATCAGTATCACCAGGACAATTGTTCTCACAATATCTATTTACATATATTATATAATACTTGTGGGGATATCTGGCCCTAACAAGCGTAGTAACGCACGCACGTGCGTGACAGTCTCTGGGATAGGCCCTAAATTCTCAAATAGAAACATTTTAAGAGACCAGGATGCAACAGGTCTGACAGACAGGTTCCAGTGGGAACTGAGACAGACACCATGGGAGAGTGGAGGATTAGGATTGCTGTTAGCTAGTTAGAGTGGCTGAGGCGTGACGGAAAACAAGAGTGACGCCTAAGGCATCTTCATCTCACCAGACGTGTTCCTGCAGCAAGCTCCGCTCCCAAATGACCAAATGACAGTCCCTTAGCTGCGTGTCATAATCTCACAGGCAGCTCCACAAACACACAAACTAAATTGATGAATTAACCCGGGCATAAGATACATGTCAACAGGCCATCAGGCTGCAAGGTTTAAAAATAGCACTATTCAATAACATTCATTACCACATGGGTCAATACTAAATCAGCTGATCTAAGTTTAATACCTTTATATAGGTAAAGATAAAGATCTATTCGCGCTACAATGATGTGACATGTACAATATAGCCTAATCAAGAAAATGTATGTTTGATAGATGCCTATATTTGAATTATAATTGGATTATAATTGCACAGCTTTGTTGATAGAATATGTCAGCGACCTCTCATGCCCTGTGGAAAGGGGCATTGTCGTCCTGGAAGAGACCACTCCCATCAGGATAGAAGTGTTTGATCATAATGATAAAGGAGATCACTCAGAATACACTTCTTTATTGATTTGTAATGATCTTTCCTATACAAGTGGACCCAAACCATGGCAGGGAAACATCGCTCACAGCCACCAGACCCCCTCAATATATACATTTTTATAATTTACAATACATGCCACAGAAAATGATAGGGTATTAATTGGTTAATCATCTCGGACCGGGGCCGGAGACATGTCCTACCAAAACATTTCAATAACTACCTATTAACACACTGATAAAAAAAACATGTTGGGTGAAAACATATTCTTAAAGCATTTATATGTATATGCATTACATATGATTCATACAATGTTTTGGTCTGGTTTCCTTTTTTGTTTTTAAACTTGCACCAGAAAACACCCTTGTCTCAGACAAGGATTCACAACTTCAAACAAATTTGTTTTTGTTAAAAGCATTATACAAAAACTTAACCATGTGTATTGATAACATACAATATGGGTAAGAATTTATTTTTTTATCATCTTTGTTTTGTAATATATTTTTGGTAAAAATGTTGGCCCTTTAAAGTTGTGTCCAAGATCTTGGTCAACTCTGTCAGCTTTCTGCAAAAACATAATTTAATCAGGCACAAGCAGGCTTAGCTATATCCTAAGGTCCCATGTCTCACTTCCTGGTTTAAAACAAGGAAAGTTTTGAAAGGAAAAGACATTCTGTCCGTCTAGATGACACTCATGGGTGGCAAACCTCGCACCGGAAGTTTGATGAAATACATTGCAGTGGATGGAGCAGGCTGCACCAGCTCATGAACAAACATTATTTCTGAACGATTGCGACCTTTGTCATATAATCGGTTCAGGAATATAAAAGAAGACATATCACAGGTTTTCTAATCACTTGCTTTTCGATGTGCAAAGCACATCATTTTATTGAGGCATCTAAACAGCGGCAGGTATCGTTTCTGTCTCGGGGATATCGCGAGATTTGGCTGCCAGACCGGAAATGGTGGACAGTCTCGTGATACTTTGGCCATTCAGAAACATACTTTGTGCCCTATACTGTAGATACCTCTATAAAATGATACAGTGTACACATTGAAAAGCAACACAGCAGAAAACAACCTGTTATATGTCTTCTTTTATATTCCTGAACCGATTATATGACAAAGGTCATGTGTTTCATCAAACTTCCGGTGCGTGAGTGAGCGTGAGTGTCATGTCAATATATCTAGAGAACGGACGGATTTCCTTTCAAAACCTTCCTTGGTTTAAAAAAGGCAAAAAAGCTGCTGAAGCTATTAAATAATAATGCTATCAGAAAAATGTGTAATTAAGAGAACTGAGCATTTTGTCAACTCCGTAAGTCTCCGTAAGATGTCAACTCCGTCAGATATATCTTATGGAGTTGACTAAATAAATAAATAAAAACATTGGGAGGTTGGCCCATTACATGGTTTAATAGTCAACACTTTGATCTTTTAAAATATTATTTCCCGGCATAATTTAAAGAGCAATTAACATTAAAAAAACAAAGGTTTTGTCCCAATTCTCATACAGTATTGTTATACAATACAGAGAAACTGTTTTGACATTTAATTTCTGCTCATGTCTTGGTGGTGTCTCGACCCATTATGGACTTCTTAGTGTTTCTCTCAGGTTTTAAAATAATTATATAACACTTTGGTCCAAATAGTGCCACCAAAATGCCAAAACTAGATGCTAAAATA
Organism: Gymnoscopelus microlampas; assembly: GCF_963454915.1. Classification (NCBI taxonomy): domain Eukaryota; kingdom Metazoa; phylum Chordata; class Actinopteri; order Myctophiformes; family Myctophidae; genus Gymnoscopelus; species Gymnoscopelus microlampas. The sequence continues at coordinate 40,518,577 of NC_139958.1, forward strand.
GCAAATACCTCCACTACATTTGCATATTTGCCTGGAGAGCTGATATATGCTGGGATGAAGGCTATCCACACGGCACAGAAGATCAACATGCTGAAAGTTATTAACTTGGCTTCATTGAAGTTGTCTGGAAGATTCCTTGCCATGAATGCTAGGAGGAAGCTGAGGAGTGCCAGTAACCCAATATAACCTAGTAACACTGCAAAACCAACTGTTGATCCTACTGCACACTCATAGACTATCTTATCCCTGTGGTATTGTGTGTTTTTATGAGGAGTTGGTGAGGCAGACACAAGCCAGGCTGTGCAGATCATTGCCTGGAAGAAAGTAAGAGCCAGAACGGTTCCTCTCTGCTGCATGGCTCCGAACCACTTCAGGATGTCCGTAGCCCCAGGCTTAGAGGCCTTGAACACAGCCAACACCACCATAGTCTTTACCAGGATACACGAGACACACAGGACAAAGCTGATTCCAAATGCTGCATGCCTCAGCTGACAAGTCCAGAGCCTGGGACGGCCAATGAACAGAAGTGAACACAAAAAACATAGTTTGAGTGACAGCAAGAGAAGGAAGCTGAGTTCTGAGTTGTTGGCGCGCACCATAGGTGTGTTTCGATGATAGACGAAGATTCCCAGGACAATGGCACAGATAAGTGTGCCTAACAATGAGATGGTTGTCAAGGAGATACCCAGGGCCTCATGGTAGGAGAGGAACTCCATGCTCTTAGGGACACAGTGGTCACGCTGGGGATTGGACCAGAAGTCCTCTGGACAACTGGAGCACTCTGTAGAGTCTAACAAAGAGGACAAGAGACAGACAAGTAGAGTATCATTCTAAAGATAACCCACTGTACAAGGCTACATCTAACCCTACCAGTCTCAATGCTGATCTCTCCCTCAGAACAAGCAATGCAGTCAAAGCAGCAGACAGGTTCTCCTTTCCTTCTGGCCACACGGGTTCCAGGGGAACAGCTCTCACTGCACACTGACCGAGGAGGCTACAGAGGACAGTAACAATGATCAGTTTCAGTCTAAACTGAATACAATTCACATCATGCGCTATTTTAGAAAAGCCAAAGTCACCTTTGCGTATTCAAAGTTCCAGAAGATTCTGTCTTCATCAATGATGACTTCTTCACCTGCGGAAGCTGACTTCTTGTACACACCTACATTGTGAACCTTTGTGCTTCCATCAGGGAGCCACACCCAGTTCATGACATCGTAGGTTGGTAAAGAATCACCATTCTCATCAAATGATACATGATCACCAAATGATGTGGTGAAGTTGATCTTTTCCAAGTAATATACAAGCTAGAAACAACGAAGAGCAAAATTATGAAGATACTTTAAAAAAAAAAATCTTTATGCAATATACACAATAGTTACATTGACTGTGATTGTATTAATTATACTTATACCTGCAGTTTTCATAATATACAAAAATGAACTGTATTCTGTCCCACCCTAGTTCATGTTCCAAATGTATTAATGACTATTCCTTTTTGGCTCAGGGGGCAGTATTCATTTTCTGGACATTAAAAGGACACATAAACCTTTTCCAGCATAAAAAACATGGCCTTTTCTGTCCCATCGACTCATCTATAGTACGTATCCCCCCAAAGGATTCTATGGAACTGTGGTACTGCTCCAAAACACTGATAAGCAATTATTGACAGAATGTTAGGATTACCCATCACTATAAGAAAATGAATACTACTTTTATCATCCTAGTATGCTTTATATCAATGTCATATTTATTATTCATTATTATTTCAAATTAGAATCCAACAAGGTAAACTGTGAATTCATATCACACCTGCCATGGCTGTATTGTCCGCAAACTGGCACAGCTGTGCCCAGTGAAAGGCCCTTTTCCTGGCACACATTGCAACATGTCATGGAGGGCATGGGCCAGAGCATACACAGCCTTGTACACATTATACTCTAGCCTGAGGTCAGACACATCCAGAAGTGTCGTTGCTGCTGTTCCTAGGTCCTCTTGTCCAGTACACACCCTTCCACCAGCCTCCACCCACTCTGATGGAAGGGGTGAAAATTTACACCGAAATGTGTTCTCCCAAAACTGCCTCACCTGAAAAAACACAATAAAGACTTACATAATAGCTGAATCTTGAAAAAACTAAACACAGATATGAGTTTGCAATTGCAGCTTAAATAGCTACTAAAATAGAAAGGGGAAATTTTGATAAATTTGCACATGTGGCTGCCTGATGCAAGACATCGGTTGCGGCCATCAGTACCTGAGAAATCCCTAAGGATACGTAGTGTTAGAGGTCCCGCAACATGCGATTCAAAGTTGGGTTGATTGAATATTGCGTTCATGATATTATCAAGTAGCTAATTACATCATCGTCATATAACCCCAACATGATCCATCTGTAAATGTGCAATATTTTTTGTGCGCGCGTGCAAGTGTTTTCCCCGCATATCTCACGCACCGTACAACCAATAGGCTCTGTGCACAGCAGCCATATTATCACTTCCTTCACAGTTGTTGCTAATGATACTAATGAAGGCTCTGTTCCATTTAGTGTAGCACAGTGGTTTCCACGACCCCCATAACTCTGAGAGTGTACAAATGGAACCAAATGGACCCTTACGGGTCCATTTGGTTCCATTTGTACACTCTCAGAGTTACACACCCGTAAGGGGCCATTTGGAAGCCCATGAGGGTCCCTGGACCCCAACTTTAGACACACTGGTCTAGCAGAGTGTTTCCAGTGAGCCAACATGCACAATATCAGCACCCTGACTCTGTTTGACCAGTATCATTGGCAACACCTGTGAATGTCTTCACAATATGGCTGCTGTGAATAGAGCCTATCGACTTCAAACTGGGAATGGTGTGCCGAGTCGAAAGCTTGTCAGAACAGTGGTTGTCCCGAACTGACATGCGGCAATGAATCTCCATATATGGATATTGGTAGTTGTCTGACAATGTTACCCATATAGAGATCTCTGTATGAGTGAGTGAGTGAGTGAGTGAGTGAGACATACCTGCTGCTATGTTCATGTACCATATGTCTAACATCATGTACATACTGTACCAGCTTGATATGCTATGTGTATAGGCCATCAATATGACATAATTTAACACTTTTATTACTTGTCCAAAGATCATGTGGGTAACAAAAGTAGTAGCTAAAAGTGTGTTTTTAATGCAATTCAAAATGAAGGAAATAGATCGTCTATATGGGGAGTTGCCTCAGAAAATTATGATTCTACAGATATGGTTTAAGTTATAGGCCAAAACGAATCTGAAAATCTCTACCAAGTGTGGTAGCCCTTGAATGGGAACTATCAAATTTTCCTATAGATGTCTAATTTGACATAATGACATATTGTGTGTGCAGTAAAGACTGTGAGAGTATTAGCTATATTAACTACAATACAATACAATACTATACTTTATACTATACTATACTAAATAGGAGAAAGAACAATACTGTGGTTGCCTGATAGGCAACAACACTAATAAAACAAAAGACTCACTATACTATTTTCATGGCTTTTGTCAGGATCATTGTCAGGATGTATTTTTAACAAGAAGTCCTTGAGTCCTGGTATCTCTCCACGATGGACGGCAATACCCAGGGTGCCTCCCAGGTACGGCATGAGGTGAGGGGTCTGGAAATTAGGATCTGTCGTCCAGCACACATCGGCTATCCATTGCAGACCTGTCACATTCTGCTTTATCACCTGTTGATTGTGTTGAGCAAATACTATTTGTACATAGTACAGCACACTCCAGGAAATGATAATTGTGTATTTATTTGAAAACCTAAAAATTCCTCATCAAAAGTGTCGGGATTCTCGGGTCAATATTGTATAGCTGTACGTTTTGCAAACTGTTAATCAAGTATTCAATCAAAAACAACTGTTGAGCATTTAAATGGATGAACCTAAGAAAGTGATTCAATTGCATTGCAAATCAAAAGATGCTTACGAATAAAATGCAACCTACTTTTATGTATGAAGGAATGTCACTTCAATACAACTCATTCCTTATAGTTATGAATCCTTAAATGAACACGTATCATAACACAAACCTCCTCCATCAGATTAACCATATGGATCCCGTACGCAATTACAATGACGACGCGAGCTGTGGATGTCTTCATCACAGTGACAATCCTCCAAAGTGCAGCTGGATCATTGTCCCAGGGCAGAGCCTCAAAATAAGCCAGACAACCCAAACCAGACTGTGCCAGGTCAGACTGGAAGGATCTGGCGGCATCCTGACCATAGGCATCATCAGTAAACAGAACTCCTACCCACGTCCACTCGAACCGCCTCATAATCTGAAGCATGGCTCGTACCTGATTGGATAAAGAATTGTTTGATGTTATTTGATCTTGTTAAAAGTATTCAATCAATCAATGTCAACAGAGACCTTCAGCTCCAGCAGTAATACTCACAAGCAAATGAGAGGTGATATGCAATATCAATTACGCATGTTTCTAAAGTGTGTGGAACATGAACTACTTGATACCATCAAATGTATTGTCTGTAGACATTCACCTGGAAGGCATTACTTGGGATTGTTCTGAAGAAGGATGGGAACTTATTCCGGTCACTTAGACAGGAGCACAAGGCGTAGTAGCTTACCTGAAAAGAAAAGCACAAAACATTTGTTCTGTAATAATACTACATTTATTTTTGACTGATTTGCAAACTAGGATATGTGAGATAAGCAGAGTCCGGAGAGGCTCTGCTATGCTTCACTGCTCGGAGGGATTCACTCGTGCTCTTCTCAAAATCACTGATCATTTACGTATGTAGATTTAGCTCCCTGCTTCAGATGAAATACCCCCCCCCGCCCCCACCACACACACCCACACACACTTGAACTAACATTAAAGATACTAGAGAACTACAAATGAAGATATGTTTTAAACATACGGCCGCGAAGCGACGCGTTGTGAGCTTGTAGATCTGCTATTTTCACTAGTTTGGGTCCTGGGCAAATTTCAAATTTCTCTTTTGGGTCTTGAGCTTTTTGGGAATCACTGGCTTAAAGGAGTTCACCCAAAAAATGACTTATTTTCTATCAATTACACACCCCATGAAGCCTTGATTTCATGGATTTATTTTTGTTTTTGTGGCATTCCTAAGACAATAATTTGATGACCGTGTGTATTTCCGGTAGGAGACACAAATAATCTACTTTGTGTCCCCTACCGGATACATTAGCCGGTAGGAGACGGGAATCAAATTATTAGCTTAGGAATGCGACAAAAACTAAAAAGAATCCATGGATTCAAGGCTTCATAGGGTGTGCAATTGATAGAAAATAAGTCATTTTTTGGGCGAACTCCTCCTTTAACCTTCTTCCCACTCCAATTATATGAGAGAAAAAAACGTATTACATTTTATCTTGAGACCGGCTCGACTCAGAGACGCAGGATTATACTCTCAGGTGCGGGCAAAGAATCAAACTTATAAACACAGACGTATTCCACTCTGACCTTTTGAAACCCTTCTTCACCCTATATTGAACATCTACCCTCTAACAAAAAAAGAACAACCTTAATAAATTGTTGATTATATTTTAGATTTGTAAAAGAAAAAATAAACAGGTTCAAGTAGGAAACTTACCAGGGGCACTCTGTACAAACCTAATATACTGGAGATGGCAATGGAATGGGCTGAGGTATCGGGACCCACAATTCCGAGCACTGGAGGGGACCCAACACAGCTCTCGTCCAGTTTAAACTGCTCCCCTCTCCCACTGACCAATGCCATTGATGCACGGAATCCAACTCCAACAGAGTAACAGGTGTCATAGAGACTATATCCCAGAGTCACATTGGGTAGAAGGCCGGTGTGTCTGTTTATCTCAGTAATGGCAAAAGCCATGGTCTGGGCGTACCTGAACATTTCAACGTCAAAACTAACCCACAACATGTCACTGTAATGTTGTATATAGAAATACACAACATTAACTAATCCTATGGTATCGATCAAAAAAACATTCCCTGTTCTCTTGCTTTCTGTACGTGTGATACTCACCCGTAGCAAGTGGCGTCCTGTTGCTTGGAGGTGAAAGACAGCCCAGGAAAGACAGAGAAGGAGTGTATGATAAAAAAGCCACCGAGAACAAAGTCTCCGGCCTTGTACATTCTGTTGAGATTAAACTGTGCCTGTAACTCACAAGAAGAGGAAGGTGGCGAAGACAATGCAGAGAAAGAAAAAAAACATGTCAAGGACAAGTACAGGTGTAAAAACAGGTGTGTGCCTAGAGAAGCCGTCATGACTGTCCTCCTCTGTCTAACTCCTCCTTTCCCAAGTCCAATGTCCAATTGCTACATTTTATACACAGGGCTATGCCATCCCCTGTGCCACCTTATGCCACTACGTAATCTTTCACAACACACATCTGGGCAGAGGGAGAAGTTATAGGCAGGGCTTATGTAAAATAATAGCTACCCACAAATACATGTTAATGCACCAAATGTTGTACTGTTCTTTGTAAAGTAACTGTATGCGATTTTATGTTTGTTGTCTTTTATTCTTGTTTAGCAGAGGAGTTATCACTACAGCTATTTGTGCACTTAAGCTCAGTTTAGGATTTGTGGTCAAGTACTGTGAATTGTGACCCAGGCCTGTGGTCAAGGACCAAAAAGTCTTTGCAAAGTATTGTCAACACAGACAATTCCTTCTCTCTTTTTTTGTCTTTTATCAATACCAACCTTTAATTGGAAACTCTAAATCTAAATTAAAACTAGCCCACTCTAACATCTGGAGAGCAGTCTGATAATAAAGAACTCCAAATACTGTTTTGTGTGCTGGCTCATCCATATCACCAGGCTACACATTAACAATCGTGTCATATCAAAACAATGTAGTGTGGGTCCTGTAATGTGTCAATGGCACTATCTCATCATGGCTACATTGGTAACTGTTCACCCCCTGTAGTTCATGGACTGCATAATGGATTTTAGAAAATGATGTATTCATTTCAGGGCATCATCGTAAAATGATTAGATCTGTTTTGCATGCAAACACACACAGCCTTTCACAAGTGTAAAATTAGAAAGGTTTGTTTGCTCCTCAAGGCGCAGATCTCTGACAGGCCTAGTGGCCTTACCTACATGTAGAGCTGTGTCAGTCATTGGGTGCAGCCATCAGGATCAGGAGAAGCTGCAGGGAAAATACAGTTTTTACAACTGATTGTGCAACTGTTCACATTCATGGTGCCCCCTACGGGCAGAAGTGAAAGTGGTTTTGAATGTGCGCTCTATAGAGGCCCCTCAACATGTGATTCTAATTTGGCTACGATTGGCTGTTGCGTTCATGATATAGGGCATATTTTGTAAGAACCAGGTCCCGTCCACACATTTGTGAAGAAAAGTATAAGGCAAACAGAATGGAGTATCAAATATCAATTCTCGCATGACTGCACGCAACCATTTGTGCCTTATCTGTGGGGGGGGGGGGGTCTTGTAAAACTTATGGTGCCATAGCTATAGGCCCAAATGTGAAGCCGCCTGTGATTTGAAATATTGAAATATTGAATCTTCCTTGGCCTACTGACACACACACACACACACACACACACACACACACACACACACACACACACACACACACACACACACACACACACACACACACACACACACACACACACACACACACACACACACACACACACACACACACACACACACACACACACACTCCTCCAGCCATTCCGGCCTGGCGGAGATAATTACAACTACTGTAAGACCACTGTAAGGACACTTACAATTCACTCTTTTTCCCACTAGGTGGTAGTGCTGGACCATTCAATGAGGCCATGTGTTTGTCCATCCCTCCGTCTTTGACTGTTCCCCTCTGTGTGTCTTCCACTTCCAGTGCTAGACCAGTGGGATTTCAGAAAAAAAGCCTTCTGTAAGAGGTTAGACTAGGCATTTTGGGGAACTCGACTAACATAATTCAAGGGTGCTGAATCCAAAAAAAAACTGGTTCCCAAGTTAAATTGCCAATTTTGCACCATTCTTGAACTGTTTCTTTAATAACTCTGTAACCAGGCAAACACAATTCAGATATTTACAGAACCGTTCCCACCAGCAGCATTTGTCACTCGCAGAAAGCAGCTCAATAGACAGTGAAATCACATCAACATTATTCACATACATAACCCTTATAGCCTTCAAAGCCTGTATCAACAGAATATGTCAAGGGTATGGTGATGATTATTTTCCATTCTAATTAGTTTAGCTTGTTGGAACGTCAAGCTCTTAAAAGGCAAGACTACGTTGGTAGAGGTTTGGGTTGTGTAGTTACCTTGCCATGATGTAACTCCAAAAGTGGACAAGAAATGACAAAAAGAATCTCCATTGATGACTAGAAATTGATCATTCAAAATAAAATATGCTCCTCATTGACTTTACGGCAAGACCACTCTGCGGTCTCTTTTTCAGCCAGTAAATAAATGCAAACAAAGCTGATTCTGACAGTATAGAACATCACAAAACCCTGTACTGTTTGTTTTTTAAAACTAAAATGTCAAACTTCCTGTTGATTTTATTATTTGAAGATCCAGATCCAGATCCATGGATCCAGTCCGGATTTCTTCCTAAAAATATAAAATCAACAGGAAGTTGCCTTTTTTATAAAAAAAAAAAAGAAAACAGCAATGGGTTTTGTGATGTTCTATTCACCTGTTTCCTAGGCTGTGTGTTTTCCACTTCCTGTCGATTTGATCTAATGAAATCCAATGAAACTGGTCAGATGACCAATGATATCCAATGAAATCGACAGGAAGTGGAAAACACACAGCCAAGGAAACAGGTTTGTTTGCATTCGTTTACTGGCTGAAAAAGAGCCCGCAAAGTGGTCTTGCCGTACAATGTAAGTCCATGGGGGAGCATTTTGAATGATCAATTTATAGACAATGGAGATTATTTTTTAAATGTTTTCTTGTCCACCTTTGGAGTTACATCATGGCAAGGTAACTACACAACCCAAACCTCGACCAAAGTGGTCTTGCCCTTTAAGGCTGCCCCTGCCTAAAATGATGACACTTCATAGACATAAATGTGTTCTGGGTGACCAAGGGCACAGTACTCTGGGCAAGGAAGGTGCTTTAGCTCAGTGATTAGTGTGCTTGTGACGTGCTCTAGTGGTTAGAATGGTACTACTTTAGGTGGTAAGACCAAAATGCATGACTCTGAGACACTCCGACACTGAATACCGATTTTAGGGGCACTTTAATGAAGGGAAAAATGACCATGGGGGACGACGACGACGACGACGACACAATAGCAGGTAGGTAGGCAGGCATAGAGGAGAGGAATCACAGGGCACAAGGGGACACAATCAATCAATCAATCAATCAATCAATCAATCAATCACAAGCCCCAGGACCTTTACCATATAGGCTATTGTTGGATGAAAGTCTAGTCACTAGACCACATTCACACAAGGAGGTTGATCAATACTCTGTTGCTGACATGTATACATTGATGTGCATTGTAACCCAGATTTCCGGCATTTGTGTGTTGTGCATTGCTTCTGGCATGCAGACAAAAATAATTTCAAGGCAACTTTCTGGGATCGGACTCAATGACATCAGAATGGATTGTAGTCCTGAATCACCATGTTTCCATCCCATGTCCACAGGCGCAGGAAGCTCAGGGTTTTTTTCTCCAAATCATTGTTTGATAGTGTACTTACATTAAAAGGAAATGGAGAGCATCACTTGTCAGCGACATTGCTATCTGGTTTACCAGTCTTGGGGAACAATATATGCCTTGCTGCATCAATAGAGTCTGTTATGCACATTTATTCTGCAGACAAATGTCTCTGAAAATCGAATGGTCTGCTCTGAGAGTTCACAGACTTATTTAGACCTGTTTGGGAGTCCATGTCCTGCCACCACCATGACACAGTAAACTAGATCCTGTGCTACACTCAGAACTCTTCATTATTTTCAGAGTTGTCATCCACTAGTGCCTCTTGCTCTTGACCAGCAAAGATTAATCTGAGTAGAATATATATACTCTCTGGAATACATGGATTCACTTTATCTTCACTTACAGAGACACCTTTGTGACCCGGAGTTTCCATCACGTCTTTATGAATTTATTTATTTATTGTCTCTGCCAGGCCGAAAGGCATGGCGAGAGAGTATATTTTGCACCCTGTGCGTCCGTCCGCGACCAGCTAATATCCGGCACTGTTGGCCCGGTCGCTGCGAAACTGTGCACACACACTCGCTGGATGTTCAGAACCTCTGCCCCAAATGATTCACATCGGCCGGTTATAGTGCTACCAGGAGGCCGATTTGTGCAAAACCCATTTTTTGATATTACTCCTACAGATTTTATCCAAACGTCATGCAAATCGGTACACGGAAATTGCAAGCTGCGTTCATGATTCGAGGCATTTTGTTTAAAACAGACCAATCCTGCAAACTTTGGAAGCCAACCTTAGCCAATCAGGATGGAATATGGGAAATCGGACAGATCCGGGTTGATCACATGACTATAGAGATACTGTGTACCGATTTGCATGACGTTTGGATAAAATCTGTAGGAGTAATATGTCAAAAAATGGGTTTTGCACAAATCGGCCTCCTGGTGGCACTATAACAGGCCCATGTGAAACATTTGGGGCAGAGGTTCTGAATTGGTATCGAGGGAGTGTGTGTGCGCAGTTTCGCAGCAAGCGGGCCAATGGTGCCGGAGATTAGCTGGTAACACACGGACAGGACACACACACGGACAGGACACACACACGGACGGACGGACGGACGGACGGACGGACGGACGGACGGACAGGGGGTAAAACATACTCTCTCGCCATGCCTTTCGGCCTGGTGGTGACAATAACGGACTTGTGTTGGGTGAGATGGGTTACTGGGGACAGTAGAACATGTCAGGTGGGGGCTGTCTAGCTTCCCAGTCTGTTCATCAATCAATGTGTATGTGTCACATCGATGTGGTAGAGGTTTGGTGTTGGGTTTGAGTCTTCATAACAGTCATCATGACTAATTGTTATAGGAAATCCACTGGTCATTACAATACTGTTTATTTTGTTATATCTACATTTGGGTTATTTTGTATCCATATTTGTCATGTATTGTTGCTCATCCCTTTCTGTATTATGACACTGTACAATAGATCTAGCTAGTAGCAGCCCTGTGTCCTTTGTTAATTCATGTTAGCATGTTTTGAAACAATCTCCTGTGACTCATTTAATTGGACAGGACATTAATTATTTTCCAACATTGCACCTGTTGAGACACTATTTCATCACCCCTGGGCCAGATGGCATCACTGGTAAACACACCTGCCTTTGCTTGCCCAGCTCACATTAAATTATACCCACCTGGGTATAATCTGGTGTTGCCACATGATCAGAGATGTCTGCCTGCCCTATCGACACGTCTGGACACTTCTGAATGCAAGGTAGTAGCAAGTACGCCGGCGAGAACACAAAGCCACGCCCACTCTTTTAGAAACCAATCATTTCACTACCCCAATAGGAAGGACCGCCCTAAAGACTTTGGATTGGTTCGGCAAGGCAGTTTTCTTTTTTTTTCTCTTAATTGTTTACACCCACTTTTTGCAACGAAAGCTGAGAGATTGCATCATTCTCTAGTTGAGTGTTTGATTCACTGGTAATTTTCCAGGTGCAAGAGCTCGCAAACAACTTGTTCCTCTTGGGGACACAAGGGATGACATTCATTGACTGTTATTTTTGCTACCACAAACACAATTAGATAAATTAAAATAAATATTTCAAAATCAGGCATAAAAGCATAAAATGTGTAATAAACAGAATACAAAAATGGTTTACTGGCAACAAGTTGGCGATACGGGGTCTATACAGGGGTCACAATCCAATATATTGTGATATATTATATCGCATCGCAGCATTGCATCGCCGCATGGTAAATTCGGAGCCGGTGTGCATGAGGTCATTGAGAACAAATGATATTGTCCGTTTTTTTCGTGCGAAAAATGGCACCCTGTCTGCAAAGGCCTTCACACTGCGCCTTAAGACATGGCGGGTGCATGGGATAACTTCTTCATACCACCAGCACGCAACATTCCACAGAAAACATTCTTTATCACGTTATACAATAAAACAACATATAACATTATTAATATAATAATTAATACACATTTTATTATAGTATAATATATCATATACATTATAATATTATTATAATTTATCACATTATAATGTAACATTTTATTACAATAATGAATATAATATATCTCTGCTGTCCAGCAGCAACCAACTAACTCTAACTAGCATCATTTCAGGAATTTAAAAAAACAAAATATAAGTTTTTCAGGAAATGAAGAAATCATTATATTAAAAAGAAAAAAGCATTACTGCATCATCAAAGTTGGTATAGTGACTTTATATATTGTCAGATATATGTGTCATATATTATCACCTCTTTACCCAAATCCAGCTCAAGTGGAGTTAGTAGTTTTGTCCAAACAAAGTTAGGTGTTAGGTGTCTGAACAGCTGAGCTCCAATCGCTGCTGAGGGAGAGGTTTCAAATGGGGCTAAATTCCTAAAAGCTAACAATGGATCTCCAAGCTCACAATGCATCACAACGTGTGGATTAATGCCCTGATGCTTCATGACACTTATTGTATAGGCCTACAATAAACAGGACATTAAATATTACAATAATGTCTGCAAAGAGGGGTTCACAGAGTTGGAGTTCCTGTTTCTAAAATGTTGTTGATATTTAGTATGAGTTATTGGTTGATATATTGATTCTTGTACTACACCTCCTCAAGTCCATCTGTGCTTATATTGTAAGTAGTGTATAGTAAA
>NC_139958.1:40536407-40546407 GCF_963454915.1 Gymnoscopelus microlampas
CTGCACATTGGGGGAGGAGGAGATTGTGATGCAGAAGAAGTTTCCCGCTAGCCCTGCGGAAGCGGAACTGCGCCCGAGATACAGACGCTTCAGAGCCGGATGAGGCGTCTACCTTTATATGTCTATGCATCACACCAGCTAAATTAGTGCAGATGCACCGTTAATATAGTGTCACTATCATTTTAACCACTTTATATATATACTGTATGTCTCAGGTCATCCCTGTAAATAACCTTTTCATTCACAGCACCCCTGAATAACATCGTTACTTTATAGCACCTTACATTTATGTCAAATTACACTACGCAAAGTGAAATGTCAATCTTTCCCCCTACAGCTGCGTGTCACAGAGAAAACTTGAGAGAATATCAGTTTCCTTTAGGATTTAGGACAGATTGACGTTATACTATACGTTTAACCACTTGAACCCCAGCATCCCTATTCTATTAGCCAAACATAGCCGATCTACAAGCTCACAAACAGGTCGCAAGTGCGACACGTTGTGAGCTTGTAGATCTGTCGTTTTTGGCAAAGATTTTTGGTGTAGATCAAAAAAGAACGTAGTGAGGTCCGGTTTACTAAGTCTAAGTGGTTAAACTGAAGTGATATTGATGAATTCCAAATATTATCAAAGCATCCTGCTGTGGCACCCCTGGACCACCCGTGGTGTAAAAAGTACTCAAATGTTTTTTAGTAAAAGTATCAATACTGCAATGCAGAAGTACTCCATTACAAGTAAAAGTCCAGAATTCAAAATGTACTTGAGTAAAAGTACAAAAGTATTGGTATCAAAAGGTACTTAAAGTACCAAAAGTAAAAGTACTAAAATGTTTGAAAATAGCAGATATACTTGTAAGCTCACAACGCGTTGTGAGCTTGTAGATCGGCTATTTTTGAATAGCCTATGTATAAAATAAGGCTAAGGTGGTTAATGTATGTTTTATAATGTAATAATCTATATCTGCAAAAGTGCAAAGTAATTAGTAAGTTTTCAAATAATTGTAGTGGAGTAAAAGTACAATATTTTCCTCTGAGATGTAATGGAGTAGAAATAAAAGTATTGAAATTTGTAAATACTCCAGTAAAGTGAAAATACCTCAAAAATGTACTTAAGTACAGTACTTGAGTAAATGTACTTAGTTACTTCACACCACTGGCCACGGGGCACACACTTTGAGAAACCCTCCCCTGGGTAGTTAGTTATTGCTTCACACTCCCTAGGAAGCAGGGAGGGAGGGGCGGGCTTTATAAGTCCTCCAATTGTCAGCCCCGCCCCCCCCTTACCCACACACACACACACACACACACACACACACAGTTTGTTACAAGCTCTGCAAAATTTGGAAGTAAAAGAGCAAAATAAACAACTCATAATGCAACTTCACTCCACATGAACGTACTGTGTAGAGTTGTCAGTGTTTACCAGAGTGGTGAAAGCTGCTAAAACACGCTTGTGACAAGACATTTTCTCCATCTGTCCTGAGGTGAGTTTCTGCAGGTGATTTAGCTTAGCTAATTAGCATTAAAGGAATTGATGGAATTTGCGTGTTTAATTTCACTTTTATTTTACTTGGTAAAGCAAAAACTAGTCAGGATGAAGCAGTGTTGTGTTGTGTTGTGTGATGTGATGTGAAGTGAATATGTTGTATTGTTGAGCTGTGTTTGCAGGCCTAGTCAGTGGTGTAAAGTAACTAAGTACATGTACTCAAGTAGGCTACTGTACAATTTTGAGGAGCTTTTACTTTACTGGAGTATTTTACATTTTCAATACTTTTACTTCTACTCCACTCCGTCCAAGAGACAAATATTTTACTCCACTACAATTATTTGAAATCTTTTCAGTTACTATTTTTTTGTAGATTTGGATTATTATTACAAAACATACCACTTCAGCCCTAGCCTATATAGTTAGGCTAATTGAAAATAGCCGATCTACAAACTCACAATATCAGTAGTTTCTATATCAGTGGTTCTCAAACATTTTCATGTCAAGGACCCCTAAAATAATGTGTATTTGGCCACGGACCCCCATCTCAAAATATTTAGTTCCAGGGACCCCCATAAGCAAAGATTTCAGTTACAAATGTTCGCTTTAAATATATATATTCAAAGATTTGCAAAAACTTAAAAAAAAAGAAGCAGATCTACAAGCTTGTAGTGCCGCGCTATGAGCTTGTATATCTGCTATTTTTGAATAGCCAAAGTGTAAAATAATGCTTTTTTAGCTC
Source organism: Gymnoscopelus microlampas (assembly GCF_963454915.1). Taxonomy (NCBI): domain Eukaryota; kingdom Metazoa; phylum Chordata; class Actinopteri; order Myctophiformes; family Myctophidae; genus Gymnoscopelus; species Gymnoscopelus microlampas. Next base: position 40,538,636 of record NC_139958.1, read on the forward strand.
AAATCAAAAAATGACACAGATGCGTTCCAGGTCTTAAAGGCTTAACATCATTTATAAAAAATATTTTCGGAAATCTCCATGGGAAACATTGATGGGTTTTCTATCAGTGACACCACAAAATGGCCGGCACTGCTATAAGCGTATACAGGGTATTTGCACATTTATAGTTACAATTATGACAAAATTGGCCAAATGGTCAAATATTACGTAAGAAAAAGAGGCAAACATTGTAAAAATAGCCGATCTACAAGCTCTACGTATACTAGGCTGTGTATGCTGTGATAGGATACAGTATACATATACTAGGCTGTGTATGTTATGCAGTTATGACAGGATACAGTATACATATACTAGGCTGCATGTTGTGACAGAATACAGTATACGTATACTAAACTATGTATGTTGTGCCAGGATACAGTATATGTATACGTGGCTCTCGGTTACTTGAATTAATCTTTCTTTCTTTCTTTCTTTCTTTCTTTCTGATACTCAAGGCTGGCAGATGTGTTTCAGGGGACACCCCCCCCCCCTCCTCTTCATTATAAGCCTGGACTATGAAGACAGGCCATCAGTGGAGGAGGGTCTCTTTTTTAAATTTATTGTATACACACACACACACACACACACACACACACACACACACACACACACACACACACACACACACACACACACACACACACACACAAACACACCCCACACACACACACACCCACCCACCCACCCATACACCCCCACACACATACGTAAATTCCCAGAAGACTGAGGTTCTCACCTACAGTTTAACACCCTCCCAGACCATCCACCTACTGGTGAAGCCAACCAGATGTACGGAGGATGGAGATGTAAAGTACTGGTGAAGCTGACCAGATGTATGGAGGATGTAGATGATGGGAGACGCCCGCTGGAAGGCTCGTCCGAGGATGCCCTGCCCTAGAGATCGAGATCTCTATCCATGGGTTTGTCTGCATGGGGGATTCCTCCGAAGACTTGGTCCGCACGGTCGAACGTCCGAAGACCTTGTCCTTCTCGGTGGTTTCCCCTGAAGACGGCTGATGAAGACGACTCAAAGTAGGAACCTCTTTAGGGCTGTCACGATTATGACATTTTCCTTGACGATTAATTGTCGCTCAAATAATTGCGATTAACTAGGCCTATGACAAATAACTTGCATAACTCAATAACTTTATACTTAAAAAAAAACATGAATAGTGGAAATAGCAGTCTGCTATTTCCACTATTTTTTAAATGTTTGAAAACATATGAACATTTTTCAACATGGAAATGATTATGTCGATTATCCGAAAAAAGTATTGCGATTATCTGAAATACCTGCGATCAGGTGATTATGTAATAATTGTGACATAGGCCTATCTAATTTTTCCTTTTCCTTTGCTGGATGCTGCTGCTGCTGCAGTTTGTGTTTTTGTTGTATGCGGTTCGTGTTTGATGCTGTTCGTGTCATGTGCTGATGTGCTTCAAGATGTTCTGTTGCTGTCATGTTGGGGCCCGGTGTGGCAGTGAAACATGTTCAGTGAATGTTGGTTTGTGGCTCTGGAATTGAAAGCTGATGTGTTCCAAAATGTGTTTTGCTAAATTAGACCTGCTGGTGGCGCTATAACGGGCCAATGTTAAAAAGGGTGGCATTTGTTCCTCAACATAGTGTGAATGTGCGTGCAAAGTTTGACCGCAATCGGACGCTGCGTTCATGATTTGTGGCATTTTGTTCAAACAAGCCACTACAGCAAACTTTAGATGTGAATCTTAGCCAATCAGGATGGAATATGAAAAATCAAACAGTCCGTCTTGATCACTTGACTATAGAGATCATGTGTACCGGTTTGAAATTTGGATAAAATGGGAAGGAGTAATGTAAAAAAAAGTGTTATGTTTGTGTTATGTTTTACATAAGTCGGCCTCCTGGTGGCGCTATAAAAGGCAGATGTGAAAAATGCAGGGCAAAGGTTTTTCCTTGGCCTCTAGGGAGTGTGCATACAAAGTTTTACACAGATCGGTGCAGTTATAGGTAAAAACACGAATCGGCCTGTTATAGCGCCACCATGAGGCTGATTTAAAAACAAATCAAGTGGCATTTCTTCCTCGGCATAGTGGGAATGTGTGTGCACAATTTCACAGAAATTGCATGCTGTGTTCATGATTTGAGGCATTTTGTTCAAAACAGAGCACTCCTGCAAACTGTGGAAGCCATTTTTAGCCAATCAGGATGGAATATGAAAAACTTGAAAGACCTGTTTCGTTTAGTGACTATAGGGATACTGTGTAGCGATTTGCGTGTTGTTTGGACAAAATCTGTGGGAGTACTGTCAAAAATTTGTTTTGCAAAAAGCGGCCTCCTGGTGGCGCTATAACAGGCCCATGTGAAAATGTTGGGGCAGAGGTTCTGAATTGGCATCCAGTAGGGGTGTGCCGATACACTAATTTCACTAAACGATACGATACGATATTTGGCTCACAACTTCGATACGATTTCGATACGATACGATACGCACTTTTCTTATTATGAAAATATATGGAGGAGAAAAAAAGAAAATGCAAACAAATAATTCTGTTTTTGCATTATTCAGACATGCAAACTTGTAGCTTTTCAGCTACAATAGCCGTTTTGAATCCAAATAGTATGACACCTGACCCGAAAAAAAACATGTTGTCACTCTTTTCACTTCGGGGCCGTTTGCATGCCTGATTATTATGATTGTAAAAAAAAAAAAAAAAAAAAAAAATTCAAAAACGATATATTTTTTTTCCAAAACGATACATATCGTCGCGAAAACGTATCGCGATATATCGCGGGACGATATATCGGCACACCCCTAGCATCCAGGGAGTGTGTGTGCACAGTTTCGCTGCGATGAAGCCAACAGTGCCGGAGATTAGCTGTACACAGACAGACAGAATGACACACGGACGGACGGACAGACGGACGGACGGACACACGGACAGGGGGTAAAACATACTCTCGTCATGCCTTTCGGCCTGGCGGAGACAATAATTGCTCTATACTCACTCTACTCATTTGTGGGCTGTGGACAGCTCAGAAACCCGCCTACCTGTGACATCATCCACTAGGCAGGTTTTTTTTTTTTTTCATTTACGCAAAAAGAATGGCTTTCTATTTCAGAATGCTACTGTGACTTTCCAGGAGGAAAAAGGCATGGCATGCCTTTTTTGAGGTTACTCTCAAACCTGCCTAAAGCAAGGCCAAACCAGATTTAGAGAGCTGACCCCTGTGCCGGGGGCCCCATGTGAACCATGATGGATGGTGTGCCGGTTTAGGAGTGGTTGCTGCTGTCACCGCCCAGAGGATTTTTTTATTGGACCCCAATTCCATAGCTGCTATTTGGGCTGTTATTTGTTATTCTCTCAATGGGCCTGGTCTTTAAATCGCTCAGAAGAACAGTGCCCAAATACTCCTCGCTCCTCGCTGCCATTTGTAGTGAACTACATTGGAAATGGAGTGCAAGAGCTAAAAACATTTTAAGAACATTTACAAGACATGATACAAAAAGGTACAAAAAACATCAACAATTCATAGAAGCATGAGGAAATAAATACGAGAGGGACATGAGCATTTTTTGGATACACCTTGGACCAGTCCTTCCTTTACAGGAGATTGATAACAGGAGAAGAAGGGGAGCGTGGTCTAGGATCTAGACGGGGGAAATTTTTCATTTAATTCACGCACTGAGCTTGGGAAAAAGCTGTTTGCAGAGCGGTTTGTGGAGCAACCAATAGATTGGTAGCGTCTGCCCGAGGGGAGTAAAGCAAAGAGGCCTGCGGCCGGATGACCAGCAGGGCCCCCCATAATACTGGAAGCCCGAGATAAGAGTCTGGTACTATAGAGCTCTTCTAGAGCTGGTAGGTTGGCACCAGTTATTTTACGGGCAAGGCGCACTACTCTATTCAGGGATTTACGCTCCTTCACTGTGAGGTTACAAAACCAGACTGTAAAATAACTAGTAAAAATACTCTCAATGATGCAGCGATAGAAATTAAGAAGAATCTGACCATTGAGAGTGAACTCTTTTAGTCTTCTTAGAAAGAAGAGCCGTTGCTGGGACTTTTTGAGAATTAAGTTGGTGTTAGAGTGCCAGCTGAGATCCTCCGAAAAGGTTACACCAAGAAATGTTATACTTTTTACCATCTCAACCTCTGTACCATTGATTGTTAGGGGATGAGGAGGTGTCTTAGTACGGCGGAAATCAATGATGAGCTCCTTCGTTTTTGAAGCATTAAGAATGAGGTTGTTGGCCTCGCTCCTCCTAACTAGGTTCTGAACCTCTGATCTGTAGTTGGTCTCATCATCGGATTTTATCAGCCCGATGATGGTGGTATCGTCCGCATACTTTACGATTAGATTGTTGAGGTAGTGAGCAAAACAGTCATGAGTAAAGAGGGTAAACAAAAAGGAGCTGAGAATACAGCCTTGAGGAGAACCAGTACTCAGGATCAGTGTATCAGACAGGACGTTACCGATTCTGACTCTTTGTGGCCTTAGGATTAGAAAACTGAAAATCCATTTACAGATTGAGTCACATAACCCAAGACCCTGCAGTTAGGGATCAGAAGAGAGGGAATGAGCGTATTAAACGCAGAGCTGTAGTGTATGAACAGCATCCTTACATAGGAATTGCTCTTGTCTAAGTGCTGATAGACGGAGTGCAAGGCTATGGATATGGCATCCTCTACTGATCTGTTTTTTCTGTAGGCAAATTGCCAAGGATCAAAGGAAGGAGGAATCTGTTTTTTTATGTAGTCAAGCACTAAGCGTTCCATACATTTCATTAACACTGAGGTTAGTGCAATTGGTCTGTAATCATTGTGACATGTGACAATGTTTTTTTTTTGTACTGGAATAACAATAGATTCCTTAAAACTCCTAGGAACGGAGCGAAGCTGCAAAGATAAATTAAAATGGTCAGTGAGCACAGGGGCAAGCTGTTCGGAACAGGATCTCGCAACACGGGCGGGAATGCCGTCAGGACCGGCGGCTTTTCTAGCCTTGGTTCTCGACAGAACCCTGCGAACCTCAGGTTCTGTCACGGACAGCACAGAGAGATCGCTGGTGTTGGAGGGCTTGAAAACAGGTGGCTCAGTGTTCATGACATCAAACCTAGAGTAAAACAGGTTTAGGGCATTAGGAAGAGAGGGGTCATCACAGGCTGGAGTGGTGGTCCTGGGTTTGTGTGAGGTTGCACTTTCTAGACCCTGCCATGAGGGTCCCTGGACCACACTTTGAGACCCACTAGTGTTTCTAGTGAGCCAACATGCACAATATCAGCACCCTGCCTCTGTTTGAACAGAATGGAACAGAGCCTTCATTAGTATCATTGGTAACACCTGTAAGAAGAGGCCCAATTTCTCTCCAAAATGGCTGCTGCATAGAGCCTATTCAATGCAAATAGCGCCTTTATCCAAAACCGCTTTACAATGTTGCATTACATTCACCCACCCACACATTCACACACCGACGGCGGAGGAAACCATGCAAGGCACCAACCTGCTAATAATCGGGAGAAGTTAGGGGTTCAGTGTCTTGCTCAAAGACACTAGAACAGTAACACAGGGGGAGTTGGATCAAAAAGGGAGCCTTCCGTTTCCCAAGCAACCCCTTTGCCTCCTGAGGTCCTGCCACCCACCTTCTATTGTGGTTACACAGCAGCATCTACTCTTCACTTGAGGAACAACATACTTGCTACAGCATGCTGAAATAGAAGCCATTGTTGCATTGTTGCTGGTAGGCAGGTTTCTGAAGTTTCCACAGCTCAGAGACACTTTGACACACCTGTGACCTCCTTCTCACCAGAGAGCCTCTCTATAGCCACTATACGCCACGACCAGCGACCACAGTTCTGTGACCTGAAATGTCCTCTGCTTCACTGTGGGAGCGGTGGTACTGCATATATACTGTCTGTGTGTGTGTGCGTGTGTGCGCGCGCGCAGGGGCAGCAAAGACAATAAATTGCAGGGTAATGATATTAAAAGCGCAAAGTCGTTAAGGTGCCAAGTTAAGACACAATAAATCCACTCAGGTCTTCCACGGCCCGTCCCCACGCGGGGTGCTTAAATTAGATTTATGAGGCTTATTACATCAGTGCTAGATAGTTCACACACCCCCACCCCCCAAAATTGCCACCCCCACCCCATTTTAACCCCGTTTTATTAGATCGCCTGACAGGCAGCGGAAAAATATGGCGGAATTTTCCAGAACCAACGGGACGTGCGCAATGCCGGGACCTCTCTCTGTCTTCGGTGGTGTCAGTTGATGAAGCCTAATGTGTACTTTGTCGTACGCGGTGGTGTAAAGTAACTGAATACATTTACTCAGGTACTGTACTTAAGTACGCTTTTGAGGAATTTCCCCATTTTTTTGTACTTTTCTACTCCACATCTCAAAGGCAAATATTGTACTTTTACTCCACTGCAATTATTTGAAAACTTTAGTTACGCCTACTAGTTACTTTTCAGAATATGAACTTATGAAACATACATTAGCCACTTTAGCCCTTTTTTACACCTAGGCGATGCAACGCGTTGTGAGCTTCTAGATCTGCTATTTTCAAACATTTTAGTACTTTTACTTTTGGTACCCTAAGTACATTTTGATGCCAATACTTTTTTTTACAGAAGTACATTTACATTTACAGTCGTACGACGGTGCATAAATTAGGGATAATAAATGAAGCTGTGCACTTCTCTCTCTCCCATAAGTGGGTAGGGAGGCATGCAGGGTTGGCCCTGCCGTAGCCAAAACACATTCATCTTCATACACAGTCGCAAAAATAACGCTGCTACTGCTCACTGTTGCCAGATTTTGTAAGAGAAGTAAGCAGCCAGGTCTATGGAAACAAGCCCAAAAGAAGTGACTATAGGCCATGTGAGCACTTTAAACCTATATATACATTGCCTATTTCAAAATACACACGCACGCACACGCGCGCACGCACGCACGCACGCACACGCACACACAGATGCACTAATCCTTCTCAACTGGAAATCATCAGACAACCATTAAGATTGGATTATAGAATATCTGCTGAAATTCCACATTTTCCACTTTTTCAAGTGGAATGTTTTGTCCCTGTAGAGTAATGATAAATTATGATTGTGTTCTTTATAAAATGGCACAGAAACATGAGCTTCAGATCGTTGTTACTACATACTGTACTCAACTGATTTCCCTATGTTTAAAGGTGCAGTCATATTTTTGTTAAAATAAGTGTTAAATTAGCTCTATTCTGATTGTCCTCATGGTTTGTTCAGTAACAGGGGTCTCCCCCCGTCTCTATCCAGCTCTAGCCTTGGCAGCCGAAGGGCCATTAGCAGCGCACTGACACAGCAGTAACACCAGGTCCTGCGCACTGTACATCGTCATTTATTGTCTTATTAAAGTGCTGCTGCTGCAGCATCATCAATTAACTCTCCCTTAACGAGCCCACTGTCCACAGGATTTATGGAGGAGAGAGACTGTGGGAACTGGGGGAGGTATTACCGAGGGAAAGGACAGGGGCAGAGAAAGAGGCCCCGTTTAGATAGCCTGGCGTAGACAGACTATATCACTGCGTTTTTTTGCACTCGCAGATTCGTCTGGTCCCAGGCTACCGTTTCGACCCAGTCGTATGCAGTGGAGGAAAGTAACTAAGTACTTTTACTTGAGTACTGTACTTAAGTACAATTTTGTACTATATTGCAGTACTATATTGCCGCGACGAAGCGTAAATTAAAGGTTCACCCCAAAAAAAATCGTATTTTCT
>NC_139958.1:40551407-40808907 GCF_963454915.1 Gymnoscopelus microlampas
CTGCTGTCCTGCAAGCCTTCTGTCAAGCAGCTGCGCTGTAAGTTAATAACACAAGCTACACGCTTGCATGCACCTTTACCAGGGCTACAGTACCAAATGGAAAAGTTATTTTGGATCAGATCATGTCTGATCTGAAATGGCTGATGGATTTGATAGGTTTTCTTCCCACGTTTGCTTTTACCTGTCCATTGACTGGGATCAAGTCTCTTTGCATGTAAAATTGATCCGGTCTGGGTCTAGAGTGGATACGGTGTGTGTGTGTGTGTGTGTGTGTGTGTGTGTGTGTGTGTGTGTGTGTGTGTGTGTGTGTGTGTGTGTGTGTGTGTGTGTGTGTGTGTGTGTGTGTGTGTGTGTGTGTGTGTGTGTGTGTGTGTGTGTGTGTGTGTGTGTGTGTGTGTGCGTGCGTGCGTGCGCGTATTACCAGATACAGTAGGCCGTATCAGACTGGTTAATTCCAAATAGAAACCAGGCTTTGCAAGACACAGAATGCACCACACTATTGATCCGATCATGTTGTTCACATTCTACAGGCTGCTCTTTAACTAAAAAATGAAATAAATAAATTGTTATGCAATGTCTGTAGTATATATTAGAATTACAAGTCAGATAAACCAACGCAAACATAAACTATCGCATGTAAACACACCATCTATAGTTCTGTCAACACACCACATAACTAATACATAGTGAAGTTGAAGATATCAATAGATGGCTCTTTCACAAATCCAATGGCTGATTTGAGAACATGATCTATCGTTCCATCCTCTGGGGGAAGACTTATCCTCTCTATAATACTCAACACAGTCTTCTTCTCTGCCTTTGTCATCTCTGTTATCAGGCTGACCAGTGGACCAGAACCTGTAGAAGTATGAACATTTTATTCATACCTATAAGACCATATGTTTTAAATCATGACCTCAAATCATATACTTGAGACTTTAGATGCTGGATAGTGAAATATTGACAAGTATAAATTGACAGTATACATGGCATTGTAGTAGTTTTAAGTTTTATAGTATTATCACAATTTTTGAAAAAAATGTAGTGAAGAGGTCAAATGGGAAATGTACATACAATGTTTGTTGAAATGAGAAAAGAGAAGAAGAATGAAGGTAAAGTCTTACGGTGTGGTCAGTGGCGTTCCATCCACCCACTTGAACGTTCCTTCGGTCTCTTTGTCCGTCAAACCCAGCCACACTAGGTTGAATCTGCCAAGGTCTCTGTCAACAACACTGACAACAAAGTCCTGGACAGAAAAGATGTTGGTTACTGAAGTACAAAGTGTACAATAGGTGCATGTGCATGTCTCAACAAAATGGAACAGGTTATTGCCTGCACATACAGTATTTGCACCCTCACACACATGTTTGCACACAAACCATACAGTACCTGTTTGTCTTTGCTCTTTATGATCATCAGGTCTGATTGGTTGTCTCTACAGTATTGTCTGCTCTCATCCCAGTTTTTCTTCTCAGTAGAGATGTAATAACACAGACCACCAGCAAATGTAAATCCATATGATTCTAACAACAAAAATACTGTTAATGTTAGTCACTTGTTTTTTTTTTTTTCATTTGACAAATTATGACAAATGATGAACAACATGATATAACAATGAAGACAAACTGTGATGTCTCACTGACCACAAAGAAGAATTTTCTTGACGTCATCTCTTTCAATTAGTTTGTTGTATCTGTTCTGTGACTCATCGAAACTGGTCTTCCACTGGTCTTTCTGTTCAGCCAGGTCAAAATCTGCAAGAAGGAGAATCAACAAACTGATGAGCTTTACATAGAACTTTGTTCTGATAGTAAATCATCTTAATTTGACAGCATTCAATGGAGCTGTTGTAAAACAAGCTGAGGATGGGAGGGGGGCACTCTGAACTTCTTTAGATGAATGGTCCAGTATAATTGCTGCTGAGCCTTTTTCACCACGTGGGTGACGTGTGGCCCACTTGAGGTCCTTATCGATGTTGTAGCGCGAGGACACACTGCGTATGGGGCTGACTACTGCTTTAGCGTGATTGTGTGAGTGTGGCTTCAGGAAGTAAATTCCTGTCCCAGCGGTCCCAGCTGTTGGTGCGCAAAAGCGCTTCCCTTCGCCTGATTTGCCGCGCAGCATGCATGCGTAGGTGCGCAGCATGCATGCGTAGGTGCGCATGCGCACCTGCGCACCAGTTATGTGCACCCCTGACTATAGGAACTCTTACAGGTTGGTCAGGGTGCATGTTCAGTGGAATGTGGAACCGAGAAGAATAGCATGTTCCTCTGCATGCATATTGCGTACATAGAGTGTTCCCAGTGAAACTCCTCATTGTCAGGTTAGAATGAAGCGGACTGTCGACGTCACGTATCAGTGACACATGCTCGTTTACACACTCATTAACAAACGAACCAGTAGGGGTCAGTGACAAGGGACTACAGTAACAAGGGAGAATTGGGAGTTGGCATAATGCCTAAAATGGAAGAGACGTGTAAAAAGAGAAACGAATTGCAAGCTTCACTAGTGCGAATGTGTTATTTTCCTGTCTGGGGAAGGATGCAGGGTCCACGGTGAAGGGATGAGGTGGGATGGATTAGGCTCAATATTATCAGTGGTTGTGTTGAGGCGGGATTCATACATGACCAATCAAATGACTGCTGTTCATTAACTTTAAGAGCAGAGCACTGTGCTCAGTGTAAGGGCATAATGGTCATTTACGCCAGGGGTTCTCAACCTTTTCAGGCCGCGACCCCCAAAATAATGATATTATTTCCCGCGACCCCCGCGTGCACGCGCACGGTCCCGTTCGCGCGCGCGAAGGTTATTTAATTATAATAGGTTATTTGATAATTGTTTATTATCAAAACATTTTTGCAAAAAGTGGGTAAATTGACTAAATTAACTGATAAAACATGAATTAATGATAACATAAAAAAATATTTTGTAAAATTTTTTCAAATTCACCCAAAAATCTGGCGACCCCCCCAAATTATTTGGCGACCCCCCTGGGGGTCGCGACCCACAGGTTGAGAACCACTGATTTACGCAATGGAAGAAAAGCCTCAGAAACACAATTATCTCACAAACAAACCACCATATAAAATGATATTGAAAATTAAAATGACATACCCAAAATAGGGATTGATTATTAATCCATTATTTTATTATAGATTATTGTTTTTTTTTGTTTTTTTTAACAAAGACATTTATTTGCTTTTCTGCAGTATTGATTATTTTTTATCATCTATTCATCTAATTGATTGGTTCGATTAAGTGTTTCTGCCCTAAAATAGAGCCTGAAGTATTTCAGTCAACATCCATCAACAGTATTTCTGACTATAAGATGTGGAGACAGTGTTTATAGAATTATACTCACAGAGTATGAGCAGGACAATGATGCCAGCCAATAGGAGAAGACACAGCAGCCCCACACACACCGCAACAGCTCTGAAACTAATCTGCTTTGACTCTTCTGAAACACAACAACAAACCTATGAGGTTATTTGTGGGTTTAAAGACTTAAGTTACAAAAATAAGTGACATATTTCAACAAGTTATGATGCTTTATGACAGCTAACATGTCATTTATGTTCTTTAACATGACATGACACAATGACATCATGTAGATTGGTTGAAACTGAGCCTGTCAGTTCTTCAATTGATGTGTCAATATCTATGATGTAATGGTCTGTTTAAGCAATGGAACATGAGAGGGTTTGAGTTATGTAAGGCACATACTGTAGAATAGAATTAGTATTTGAGTGGACTGAGACTTTTTTTTATATGAAACGTTTTTAATAGTAGTCTACTGCCTATCTGGAATTTTAAAATCATCAATATATGAAATAGAATAAGACATAATTTTAAAATAGAAAATGTTCTGCCAACTATGAAGTTAAGATGGTCTGCCGATATTTTTTTTTGGTGCTTTCAGAATTCAAGTCACTGTTTCTGCTTTACACCGGGCGCAGTTCCTGTATGCAGACCACCTTGAAAGTTTCGAGTTTACCCATTTCTCCACACACCACTACACCGCTGTCCTTGTGTAACATGGACGTTAGTTCACAGGTTCTCAACGTGGGGTTTGGGTACTGCCAGGGGTCCCAAAAGGGCCCTTATGGATCTGTGTACACTATCAGAGTCAAGGGCGCCGATACTGTGGGTGCCTCGGGGCTAAAGCACCTAGGGGAAATGACGAGCCCCCATCACAAACTCATCACGAAAAAAGAAAAAGAAAAAAACTCAGACATCTTCACTTCATGGAGTACATTTTTTGTACAAAATTAACCAAATTAATCGCATTAAAGTAAAAAAAACAAAAACAAAAACGGAAAATTTTCACCCAAAAGCACGGACATAATACATAGGGGTCCCAGAGTTGAAAAAAATAAATGAAAAAGAGGGGCCTGTGATCTAACGCATATAAATATGGGGTCCTTGAAATTAAAAAGGTTGACAATCACTGTGTTAGTTAACCATTGTAGCATTTGTTTTACCTCCATCCTGCTCTTGTGCTGTGTTGCTCTGGGCAGCATCCTGCTGAGTCCTGGGGCCAGATTCATAGATGTCTACGATCCTCTCCTCCCTCTCTCCTCTGTCTTCTCTCTCTCCTCTCTCCTCCATCTCCATCGCTCTCTCTCCTTGGCCATATCTGACCTTCTTGGTCAGGTCTGGCCTGGCGTTGACATACACGTCCTCAGACATTGTAGTTCACGTTCAAACTGCACTTGTTGTACAACTTGTTGGAAAACAGAAGTCACAGAAGAGGAAGGTCTTTGACAGAATAGTGAAGTAACTGAAATGTGGTAATGCACCGCAGCCAATCTTTAACTGCTTTAAGAAGGTTAGACATAATTGAGAAAATGTCACAATGTGAGCAAATGTTACAGGAAATGCACACTAGTAGGGCTGGAACATTGATTATGTTCTTGGTGATTATTGGAGTACACAAGGTGTTTAACTCTTAAGTTAAAACATTGTCTATAACTGCCCTTGCCAGCGATTTCGAAAAAAGTGTGCAGTCGGAATAATGCATTCGATACTTATGGGCAGTTGAATGTGGCTTGGCTTTTGGACAGTACTCCTACAGATTTTGTCCAGACATCAAGCAAATCGGTAGGCTACACAGTATCTCTATAGTCATTAAACGAAACGGATCTTTCAGATTTTTCATTTTCATTCAAATATGGCTTCCAAAGTTTGCAGGAGTGTTCCGTTTTGAACAAAATGCCTCAAAAAGACAGCACAATGCCAGCCTTTTTGCCTCCTTTTTGTCTCCCAAGTTGTTGAAACCCTCTAACAACCAGTCTGTGGGTCCTGGGCTGCCAAATATACAAATAATTTAAAGTCTGCACTCTGCACCTATAACCTATCTCTGAGATGGCATGTAGGAGTGGTTGGTATTTAATGACCTTGGTCAAACTGCATGTGTTCTACAACTTGTTGTAAAACTTCACAAAATAGGAAGATGAAGAACAATGCTTTGAAAGAATAGTGAAGTACTACTTCTCTAGGCCATGCAAACTTCCCATTTGGTAAATGCAAAGCATCCTTTAAATGGCACAATTTTAGCAGAGATATGAACTTCACTCTGGCACTCTGCGTGTGTGTGTGTGTGTGTGTGTGTGTGTGTGTGTGTGTGTGTGTGTGTGTGTGTGTGTGTGTGTGCACGCGCGCGCGTGTGTGTGTGTGTGTGTGTGTGTGTCTCTCTCTCTTGGGGCGCCCACTGGCCTATAGTGGTCCAGGCGCATACCACATATATGCTCAAATACAGCTTGACAGAAATGTGTGATCGTGACAGCCCTGGGTTGGGGGGTGGGGGGGTTGTGATCCATCAAAGTTATATAGTGTATCTTCCTGGCACTATTTTCCCACACAATCACAGTGTACGTGAATCAGCTGTCTCGACAAGACAGCACAATGTTTGTGTGGTGTTGGTAACCTATTCATTTTATGGACTTGGAGAGAGACAGAGTAGGCTGCCTCCATTAGTCATAGCTTTAATCACATGAACCCTAGCGTCCCTATTCTGAGGTAACCTCGCAGTCTTTCCACCTCGGAGGAAAGCCTGGTATGCGTTACTAAACACCCATATGATCCGGTCTAGGCCACGCCTACTGAAAAAAAGAAAAAGAAAAAGGAATCCTCTTTCCGGATTGTCGCGATCCGGTTTTGCGGTGCCGCTTTGTTTTGGTTCCCCAATCCCTATTTAAATGGAATAAAATGTATGGATAATACAGACACTAAATAGACTCCGGGAAGTACATTCACATTTATATTTAAAAAATAAGCTAAACTACGCCGCATCAAGGATTTTATTAGGACGAACCTATTTTGGGGTGACGTCTTTCCGGATTGTCGCGATCCGGTCGGCTGATGATGCGGATGACGCGCCCGGTGACGTAGGGCTACTTCCGCTCCCGACCGGATCGTATACCCGAAAAGGAATGCTGCCCAGGCTAATTCTGAGGTGACCATTCACCAAAAATAGTGGATCTACAAGCTCACTATTTTTGGCAAATATATTTGGAGTAGAGGGTAATAAGGAGGGGGCCTAGGCTAGTAGACCCCAGGGGGACCCCGGTCAATGTACAGTATGTAGGGTTCTGATTAACATTATGTAAATCACTGATATGAACAAAAACACTGCAATGTAACAACTAAAATACCTGTTGTGTAGAAGAATATACTAAACATTTATGTGCTGAGAAACCTCAAAGTGCTTAACCTGAATGTGCCTTAGTGGAATGGTTACGTTTCAGTGCTCTTGATGTCATGCTTTTATTCTTTTTTTTGCAGAGCACTCAGGGTGTTTTGGGGGGAGCCATCTTAACTGGATAGTGTAATTGACAACAGTGTATAATTGTGTCATAGTGTGGTAGGTTTATATTTTATAATAGCAATAGGCTCTATGCACAGCAGCCATATTGGAAAGAAATTGGGCTTTCTCTTACTTCCTTCACAGGTGTTACCAATGTTACTAATGAAGGCTCTGTTCCATTCTGGTCAGGGTGCTGATATTGTGCATGTTGGCTCACTAGAAACACTCCATTTTGGTTCCCAAATGGCCCCTTATGGTGGGTGTGTAACTCTGAGAGTGTACAAATGGAACCAAATGGACCCGTAAGGGTCCATTTGGTTCCATTTGTACACTCTCAGAGTTATGGGGGTCCTTGAAAATAAGACAACCACTATGCCACACTAAATGGAACAAAGCCTTGATTAGTATCATTGGTAAAACCTGTGAAGGAAGGAAGGAAGGGGCCCAATTCATTCCCAATATGGCTGATGTGCATAGATAGAGCATAGAGCATAGAGCAACAGTTGAAAATAGTTCAACTGTTGGATTGAGGAGAGCGGAAATAATGTCAAACAGCTGAACAGCTACATCTTCCCACGACCCCACCTCCAACACTCAATATTTAGAGCAGTTAGAATTCCACCCTGGTAAACTCACCTAAACTCCCTATAAACAAATACTAGAATACTTATATCATTAATAAGTGTAATTGTTTAAGAGTTGAATGCTAGATATTTAGAATATACATTTATAGAATAGTATTGTACCATCATTACAGTATACAACTAATAACTTCCTCCACTGGTGATGTCATCACTGTGCAATTCTGTACAGCTGCATTTTCAGAACTTCTCATTTGAAGTCATTTCTATTATATTAAAACGGCAACTGATATAGTTGTCTAGATATGGACTAAAGTTTATTCAGAACAGAACAGGTTATTCTTTATCATAGAGGTGCAACAGTTTGTATCAACTCACTGGTGTCACAAACAGAACATTGATTTGATTCATTGTGAAATGTAACAGTAATTTACAGTGCAGTCAGTAATGTGTGTTCATGTACTGTTTTATTCATGTTTGTTTTAACTTTCACTGTTTTAACAACCATGACCAACCCAGTTCCATCACAATTCAACACAGAATACAAAACACTTTATTGATCTATCTGTCTGTGGTATTAAAATGAAACAGATAGCTATTATTCATGTATTATATGTTAAATTGCATAGTCTCCCTTTTAATGAAAATTATACATTATCCTCTTGAAACCCAGCATGCCTATTCAGGGGGGAACATTTGCCAAAAAATAGTAGATCTACAAACTCACATCACGTTGTGAAGAGATTTGGTGCACAGAAAAAAGTGGTCCAAGTAGAATTGTAACTCTGGCCTGTTTTACTAAGAATAGAAGGTTAAAGTGGTTAAGTAATGTCTACAGTGCATGTTGGGTAGAATTACAAGTCAGACAAACCAAAGCAAACACATAAACTATTACAAGTAAGCACACCATCATGTAGCTGTACCAACACACCACATAACTAATACATTGTGAAAATGAGGATCTCACTAGATAACTATTTCACACATCCAAGGTCTTTTTGAAGAACATGATCCGACGTTCCATCCTCCATCATGCAACTCAACACAGTCTTCTCCTCCATTACCAGAGTTATTAGGCTCAGTATCGCGCCAGTACCTGTAGGAACATTTCATTTATTACAATACCTTCACAAGAATGTTTTATTTCTTTGAAGGTTTTGTTTTTTTAATCATGACTTCAAATCATATTATAGGTAGTACTATTACATTATTTAACTGGATAAGGATAAGGATAAGGATAATGAAATAAACAACAGATGCAGTATAATTGTGTTTTTTATAGCGTTTATACGATTTAGAAAAAATGTTTGATGAAATATGTGAATGTATAGTTGATGAAATGAAGAGTAAAAGAATGAAGGAAGGGTCTTACGTTGGTGTGGTCAGTGGCGTTCCATCTACCCACTTCCAGACTCCTTCTGTCTCTCTGTCAGTCAATCCCATCCACACTTTCTGCTTCCTGTTAACGACTCTGACAACCAAGTCCTGGACAGAAAAGCATCTGGTTACTGAAGTACAATCTGTACAATAAGTAGGTAGGTAGGTACTTTATTCATCCCCGAGGGGAAATAGATGTGTGTCTCTCAACAAAATGGAATAGGTTATTGCACTAATGGACACAAACACGCACGCACGCAGGCAGGTGCGTGAGCGCGCGCACGCACGCACGCACGCACGCACGCACGCACGCACGCACGCACGCACGCACGCACGCACGCACGCACGCACGCACGCACGCACGCACACACACACACACACACACACACACACACACACACACACACACACACACACACACACACACACACACACACACACACACACACACACACACACACACACACATTTCACCTGTTTTTCTTTGCTGTTTACGATCATCAGGTGAGATTGTTTGGCTGTACAGTATGCTCTGCTCTTCTCCCAGGTTTCACTCTCAGTAGAGATGTAGAGATAACACACACCATCACCAAATGTGAATCCATGTGATTCTAACAACACAATATAATGTTAGACACTGTTTTTACATGCTCAGATTAATGACAAATGATTAACAACATGATATAAGAATGAATAAAAACAGTGATGTCTCACTGACCACAATGAATCCTCTTCAGGTGATCTTGTTTGTTAGTCATGTTGTTATATCTGATCTCTAACTCGTCCAAACTAGTCTGCAACTTGTCTTTCTGTTTGGTCATGTTGTCATGTCTGGTCTGTAACTGATCAAAACTGGTCTGCTGCTGGTTTTTCTCTTTAATCAACACACAATCTGTAAGAAAGAGAATCAATGAACAGTTTATATTTACATTCAACTTTCTTCTGGTTGTTATTTTCATTTGTCAAAGAGACAAAAGGACCTATTGCACAAATACAACAGCCGGTGGGGAGTGTTATACACTGGTGTTTAGGATGGAGGAAGTATGGCCAAGTGGCGAGGTGGGAGGGATCAGGGATAATTATGATGAACAGACCTCTGCATAATCTGAGTTCCCAGAAGTTTTCGCCAGCTCTCGCATACAAACGGGAGGGGCGAGGAACTTCTGGGCCAGGGCCCTGGTATTTGTGTGCGGGATGTAGCTTACGCTCAGAATCTGAGCTGTGCAACTCGTCTAAACAGTCCGACGAGAGGCAAACAGCAGTACACAACAATGGCGGCTGAAATTTCTGAAGGAGAAATTCTCAAGGGGAAATTGCTTCCCGTCGCTCCTATTTACATGCAACACCCACTGCATGTGGATCCCGCCCCCTTTTCTTCATTGGCTGTTGATTTGAATCAGAACGCAGTGGCCGCGCCCCTGCTGTACAGGCTCTGAGGCGACGTCTCCCAGACTAACCTCTGCATAATGACTGATGTACAGACCTCCAATAGATGGACATAAACTCAGGCTCTAGATGGACAGATAATGAACACTGAGCAGACATCTGCCTGTATAGGCCAATGCAGCAGTTTAGTTTAGTTTTTCTCTTCCATTCATACCGGTCTATGTGACTTGCCCATGAGAAATGTTTTCTATAGGGTTGTTAGTTACCCTCTGAATTTGTTTCCAGTTCATAATGTCTGGCAATGATCCAAACAAAACTTGGCAGTGTGTGAATTAAGCAATATTACACGAGAGGGTGTGCTTTACTGTCATTATTGGCACAGCAGTGATGCGGTCAGGAACGAGGCGGAGCCGAGTTCCGCAAGCATCACTGAAGTGCATATAATGTAGGTAAAGCACACCATCGAGTGTAATATTGCGATTATACAACAGTTACCAACAAAACACATCCAAATGTGTTCATATTGTGGGGCAATTCATAATACAAATGTTTCGCTATTATCCGTTTCCCTGTAAAGAGAAGAGTTTATTTGACTGAGACATTAAATAGTCCCTGTAGCAGCGCTCTGAGGCACCGTCAACACAGCTAATTCCAGTAGGCTATATGCTCCGTCGTACGACCGTGTCACGTGGCCAAAATAGCTGATCTACAAGCTGACAACGCGTCGTGAACTTGTAGATCGGCTATTTTCGCATACATAGTCCATTTTGCATAGCTGTTTGTTCACCGGTGGCGGCGGTGGGTCAGGCTACTACTGTCTGTTTGTTTTCCTACCGTGGGACAGCGTGACGTCACAGCACAGCTGTGCCATATATGGTCTAATCAGGTGCGGACTGGAGGGCGGAGTGATTTATTAATGTGATTAGGTGCTATCATGCTGGTTTGAAGCACGGCTAGATAGCTATTTCAACCAATCAGATTGCTTGGTCGGAACTATCTGTTGTATAATCTGAAATAATCTATCTATAGCTGACTAATCAGTAGGCTTACTGCAGCTCTCCTCCCACAACTGTGCACACGCAGGCAGGGGAAAAAAATCACCTAAAGAAATTATCAATCTGCTTCATCTCACGCCAATCCACAAAGAGGTAACATTACATTACAGTCATTTAGCAGACGCTTTTATCCAAAGCGTAAAATATCTAAAATAATAATATTCAACATCCATCAACAGTATCTCTGACTCAAATATAAGATGTGGAGACCGTGTTTATAGAATTATACTCACAGAGTATGAGCAGGACAATGATGCCAGCCAATAGGAGAAGCCACAGCAGCCCCACACACACTGCTCTGAAACCACCCTTCTTTGACTCTTCACAGTCTGAAACACAAACGACAAACCCATGAGGTTGTTTAAAGACTTTACTTACAAAATAAGACATTTAAAATAAGTGACATATTTGAACAAGTTATGATGCTTTATGACAGATAACACGTTTATGTTCTTAAATGACATCATGAATGTAGATTGGCTTGAAACTGAGCCTGTCAGTTCTTCAATTGATGTGTCAACATCTATGATGCAATTATCTGTTTAAGCAATGGAACATGAGGGGGTGTGAGTTATGTAAGAGACAAATTAGTATTTGAGTGGACTGTGCTTTGAAAGAAAACGTTTTAATAGTAGGCCTACTACTGCCTAACTGGAATTTTAATTATTCTTTTAGTTAAACATGTATTTTTTGTCAGCTTTCAGAATCAGAATTCAAGTCCCTGTTTCTGAGAATGCCTTACACGGGGCACAGTTCCTGTATGGCTGCAGACCACCTTGAAAGTTGCGGGTGTACCCATTTCTCCACACACCACTACACCGCTGTCCTTGGGTAACATGGATGCTATAGTTCACAGGTTCTCAACGTGGGGTTTGGGTACTGCCAGGGGTCCCAAAAGGGCCCATACGGATCTGTATAACTGTGAGAGTGTACACTCTCAGGGGTTTAAATTGACACCAAGGATTTTACAACGTACATAGGGGTCCCAGAGATGTAAAAAAGAAAAGAAAAAGGGGGACCTGTGAACTAATGCATATAAATATGTGGTCCTTGAAATTAAAAAGATTGAGAATCACTGTGTTAGTTAATCATTGTAGCATTTGTTTTACCTCCATCCTGCTCTTGTGCTGTGTTGCTCTGTGAAGCATCCTGCTGAGTCCTGGGGCCAGATTCATAGATGTCTACGATCCTCTCCTCCCTTTCTCCTCTGTCTTCTCTCTCTCCTCTCTCCTCCTCTCGCTGCTCTTGTGCTGTATTGCTCTGTGAAGTATCCTGCTGAGTCCTGGGGCCAGCTTCATAGATGTCTACGATCCTTTCCTCCCTCTCTCCTCTGTCTTCTCTCTCTCCTCTCTCCTCCATCTCCATCTGTCTCTCTCCTTGGCCATATCTGACCTTCTTGGTCAGGTCTGGCCTGGCGTACACGTCCTCAGACATCGTAGTTCATGTTCGAACTGCACTTGTTGTACAACTTGTTGGAAAACAGAAGTCACAAAAGAGGAAGGTCTTTGACAGAATAATGAAGTAACTGAAATGTGGTAATGCACCGCGGCCAATCTTTAACTGCTTTAATATAGATTTTTTTTTATAAATCAATGATGGATTAACAACTAAACGTTTCAGTATTTTATAATTATATGCAGCATCCTGTTAAACGGTGTCATGCTAAATACTGAAAATAGCTCACAAGCTCACAACGCGTTGTGAGCTTGTAGATTGTCAATTTTTATGGATTATTTTAAAATAAAATCAATGGTTTCCTTGAATCGGTTAAATCGATTCACACTTCTCAGCAATGACCTGGGTGAATTCACAGTTACTGTATCAACAGGACAGACTGAAAGATGACTATTGCTTCTTTCATTTTCTCTCAGGTTTTAGAACATTAAATGTACTGTAAATATGGTATGTTTTCCACTCTGGAGGGATTTCCATGAATGATACTTTACATGTAGACACCCAGAACTAGTTAAGAAGAGTAGGGAGTTGTGGGCAAGTGTTTGGCTATTTTTCACAGGGTAATGTAACGTTTTGTTGATGACACAGATACAGTTTTGTGAGGTTATAGACATGTTCATGTTATGCCACATCATGGCATTAATAGGCTGCACATGTGTGTGGAAACTATCTACTGTGCAAGTAGGCCTACGTCTATACGATGTTAAAACACTTTTATTAGGCAATCATGTGTGAGCAATGTGGGGGAAGCATTGTGCCATATTATTATCATGGTGGAGCAATTGCTTTGAGTGCTCCATTCTTCAGCCTGCTAATGAATATACTGTATACATGGGCATTGAACACTGCATGTATGCCAGTGTGAGAAAGCCACACTTTTCCCAAATGTAAGCCGTTTATGCATAGCAAGCAGCTGACCCAGCAAGGCTGAGCTACACGCCTATGTAGACTTGGTGCGTGCGTGCGTGCACGTGTATGTGTGTGTGTATGGTGAATACAGCACATAGAAGCTTTAATTACAAAATGGTCTCATCAATTTAAGCAGTTAATGTCATAATGTGCAAAAATTGGATGTGCTCCACCGAGGTAGGACAGTTCTGGACCTTTCAGGTCTCAATTGAGTTGACAGACAGCAGGCCACAGTCACTGAATCACAAATTCTCAATGATAGTTAGTAACCAAAACGTAATGGTCCTTTACAGGTCTGTATGGTTTCAAATGTACAGGATGTTTTTTAGATAGCATGTTGTTTAAACAATCTATCTAGTTGACTAATCAGTAATCCTACTGCACCTCTCCTCCCACAACGAATTCCCAAAACATCAAACACACGCAGGTGGAGAAAATACGGCACTTAACCTACAGAAATTGTGCCATTGTCCGTCCGCTCTGTGGGTGGCCTCCTGGCCGGGCTCTTCCTTCGTCTCACCAGGTCCATGACCTGAGCGCTGTACCAGATCCGCTGCGCCGCCCCGATCCAAACATTTCCTTCTGGCGTGATGGTTCCTTGGGCCGATACCACTAGATTGGGCCGTCTAATGGTATTAGCTCCACTTGCGGTGTGCTGGAATGGCCCTCCTAAAGGCCTCACCGTGGGTTTGTTGGGCTTCTTCCTCGCGGAAAACACAGCCTGGGGCGCTAACCCATACTGCTCCCGGTATGCCGTCTACATTCCGGCTGTCACCCGTCTCTCCGGTGGTCACCAAACTATTCCTGGTTGTCACATAGCCTAATTCCTATGAGCCACTATAAATAGATTCACTAACTATAAAGAATGTATCACATGGATGCACCTGGGATGAATCATCAGTGTTGTAGCCTGGGGTCATAGGGTGTTTCGGGTCTCGCAACATACACCCTCGCCCAGGTTACCCAGCCGGGGTTGATCAAGCCCCAACTTACATCCCAGGTAGCTACCCACTGTCAGTCCTATAGTGAAAGACAGGGCCACTCAGACCGCTTCTCCGGAACTACTAAGTAGTTAACTGACTGAAAATACATGAATCCAACACAACGCTACACAATGATAATGCTGCCAAACAAGTCTATGAAGCTATTACGAAATTAAGCTATTACATTTTTTTTGCTGGCACGGTGGGTGATCTTTACCACTGCACGTTCTCTTTATCTCCTCATGTTATAACGTGATGAGTATCTTGTTAAAAAACGTTTTATTTTTTTCCCCCTTGTGGTCTAAATAAAAACAAAATAACTAGATTTTTTTTTTTTTTTTAATTCAGCCGCTTAAATGAAAGAAAGAAAGAAAGAAAGAAAGACAGCACAATGTGTGTGGTGTTGGTAACCTATTCATATGGACTTAGAGAGACAGAGTAGGCTACCTCCATTAGTCATAGCTTTAATCACATGAACCCTAGCGTCCCTATTCTGAGGTGACCATTCACCAAAGATTGTGGATCTACAAGCTCACTATTTTTGCTGAAGATATTTGGTGTAAAGGGAAAAAGAGGGGGCCTAAGCTAGTAGACCCCAGGGGGACTCCAGTCAATGTATGTTTACAAAATCGACTGTTATGAACAAAAACACTGTAATGGAACAACTAAAATACCTGAAGAATATACTAAACATGTACAGTATGTGTTGAAAAACCTTGCAGTGCTTAACCAATATGTGCCTTGTTTAGTGGAATGGTCTTGGTGTGCATTTTGTTTTGTTTTTCCAGAGCACTCAGGGCGTTTTTTTTGGGGGTGCAATCTTAACTGCATAGTGTAATTGACAACAGGTACAGTATAATTGTCTTAGTGTGGTAGGTTTGTATTTATAATAGCATTTAAAATGGTAAAAAATAGTTCAACTGTTGGATTGAGGAGAGTGGAAATCTGCCAAACAGCTGAACAGCTACATCTGCCCCACCTCCTCCAACACTCAATATTTAGAGCAGTTAGAATTCCACCCTGGTAAACTCACCTAAACACCCTATAAACAAATACTAGGAAACTTGTATCATTAATATACATGTGATTGTTTAAGACTTTAATGCTAGATATTTATAATGTACATTTATAGAACAATATTGTACCAAGTACCATCATTACAGTATGTACAACTACTGTAGTGTCTTCCTCCACTGGTGATGTCATCGCGATCGCTGTGCAATTCTGTATAGCCTTTTAAGAACTTCTCATTTTAAGTCAGTTCCATATAATCATATTGAAAAAGTCAACTCATACAGGTGTCTAAATGGTCTAGTATGTAAATATCTGAAGTTGTTCCTCATCTGTTGCCCTACATTTAAAGAAGCCCAAACTCAGCGATGTTTATTATTAATTTGTTCCAAGTGTATTCTTAGTATATCATAGAGGTGCAACAGTTTGTATCAACTCCCTGGTGTCACAAACAGAACATTGATTTGATTAATTGTGAAATGTAACAGTAATTTACAGTGCAGTCAGTAATGTGTGTTCATGTACCGTTTTATTCATGTGTGTTTTAACTTTCACTGTTTTAACAAACTGATTTGGACCAACCCAGTTCCATCACGATTCAACACAGAATACAAAACACTTTATTGATCTATCTGTCTGTGGTATTAAAATGAAACAGATAGCTATTATTATTCATGTATTATCTGTTAAATTACATAGTCTCCCCTTTAATGAAAATTATAAATTATCCTCTTGAAACCCATTCAGGGGGGAACATTTGCCAAAAAATAGCAGATCTACAATTTCACATCGCGTCGTGAAGAGATTTGGTGCACAGAAAAAAGTGGTCGAAGTATAATTGTAACTCTGGCCTGTTTTACTAAGAATAGAAGGTTAAAGTGGTTAAGTAATGTCTACAGTGCATGTTGGGTAGAATTACAAGTCAGACAAACCAAAGCAAACACATAAACTATTACATGTAAACACACCTTCATGTAGCTGTACCAACACACACCACATAACTAATACATTGTGAAAATGAGGATCTCACTAGATAACTATTTCACACATCCAAGGTCTCTTTATAGAACATAATCTGTCGTTCCATCCTCCACGATACGACTCAACACAGTCTTCTCCTCCTTTACCAGAGTTATTAGGCTCATTATGGATCCAGTACCTGTAGGAACATTTCATTAATTGCAATACCTTCACATGAATGTTTTATTTCTTTGAATGTTAATCATGACTTCAAATCATATTATAGGTAGTACTATTACATTATTTAACTGGATAATGAAATAAACAACAAATACAGTATAATTGTCTTTTTTATAGCGTTTATACCATTTAGAAAAAAATGTTTGATGAAATATGTGAATGTATAGTTGATGAAATGAAGAGTAGAAGAATGAAGGAAGGGTCTTACGTTGGTGTGGTCAGTGGTGTTCCATCTACCCACTTCCAGACTCCTTCTGTGTCTCTGTCAGTCAATCCCATCCAAACTCCCTGGTTCCTGAGAACGACTCTGACAACAAAGTCCTGGACAGAAAAGAAGCTGGTTACTGAAGTACAATCTGTACAATTAGTCAGGGGATATTAGCAGAATATTTTCCAATCTTGGAATAAACTCCTTACCAAAAAAATCTTCACCAATGTGTTTGTAAAGGTGTCTAGTAACACATCTCACAAAGACTGAAATTCAGTATCCCTAGGAGAATTTTTGACAGCTCCTTAAAGTTGGGGTGCCCACCATAACCTTGGTTAAAAAAAATCCCCCCAAAAAAATCCAAATTTAATTCTGTTTTAAGTAGCATGTGAGGGGTCAAACTAGGGTGTTTTTATGATTCTGAATCCATTGCAATCAATTGTTTTGCACCAAAACCACTCCTTGGGCTAAAAACGCCCATGGCCATGTATACTTTTTGTGTAAAAAGCCCATTGAGATTGGGCCGTTTTTAGCCCAAGGAGTGGAGATTTTTTTTGGTAAGGAATTTATTCCAAGACTTTTTTAATATCCCCTGACTAAATAAGTAGGTAGGTAGGTACTTTATTCAGCCCCGAGGGGAAACAGATGTGTGTCTCTCAACAAAATGGAATAGTTTATTGCACTAATGGACACAAACACACACGTGCACATGCACGCTTGCACCCACACTTGACCGCACGCACGCACGCACAAATGCACGCACGCACGCACAAACGCACACACACACACACACACACACACACACACACACACACACACACACACACACACACACACACACACACACACACACACACACACACACACACACACACACACACTTAACCTGTTTTTCTTTGCTGTTTATGATCATCAGGTCAGATTCTTTGGCTCTACAGTATTGTCTGCTCTCCTCCCAGGTTTTACTCGCATTAGAGATGTAGAGATAACACACACCACCACCAACTGTAAATCCATGTGATTCTAACAACAAAATATAATGTTAGACACTGTTTTTACGTGTTCAGATTAATGACAAATGATTAACAACATGATATAAGAATGAAAAAAAAACAGTGATGTCTCACTGACCACAGAGTCTCCTCTTCAGGTGATCTTGTTCGTTAGTCATGTTGTTATATCTGATCTCTAACTCGTCCAAACTAGTCTGCAACTTGTCTTTCTGTTTGGTCATGTTGTCATGTCTGGTCTGTAACTCGTCAAATTTAGTATTCCACTGGTCTTTCTGTGCAATCATGTTGTTAAGTCTGGTCTGTAAGTTGTCTTCAGGTTCAGTCATGTTGTTAAGTCTGGTCTGTAAGTTGTCTTTCTGTTCAGTCATGTTGTTAAGTCTGGTCTGTAAGTTGTCTTTCTGTTCAGTCATGTTGTTAAGTCTGGTCTGTAAGTTGTCTTTCTGTTCAGTCATGTTGTTAAGTGTGGTCTGTAAGTTGTCTTTCTGTTCAGTCATGTTGTTAAGTCTGGTCTGTAAGTTGTCTTTCTGTTCAGTCATGTTAAGTCTGGTCTGTAAGTTGTCTTTCTGTTCAGTCATGTTGTTAAGTCTGGTCTGTAGCGTGTCAAATCTAGTATTCCACTGGTCTTTCAGTCCGGTCATGTTGTCATGTCTGGTCTGTAACTGATCAAAATTGGACTGCAGGTTGTTTTTCTCTTTAATCGATGCACAATCTGTGAGAGGGAGAATCAACAAACTGATGAGTTTTACATTCAACTTTGTGTTGATAGTTGTCTTCATTTGACATCAATGATACTGAGGGCCCTATTTTGGGGAAACCGGTGAACTGGTGAGGAGTGGTGAGGAACAACTTGGGCTTGGTGACAGAAATTTGATGTATAACATTAGGGTGGAGCACCTGCAGCCAATGATGAGGCAGGAAGGATCAGACTGAATATATTATCAGTGGGTGTGTTGCAGGTGGATTCGATCTTGACCAATCAAATGGAAAAAGGAGTGTTTTATCGTCACCGGGGGAGAGGGACTTAGTGATGGAAAAATTACTCACATTTTATTAATACCAAAATGTAAAGTACAAGTTTGATTTTCAAAATTTACTTAGTAAAAGAGCAAACGTATTGGCATCAATATGTACTTGAAGTACCAAAAGTAAAAGTTCTTGAAAATAGCCGATCTACAAGCTCAGAATGTGTCGCAATGTGACACGTTGTGAGCTTGTAGATCGACTATTTTCAAATAGCCGTATTATATAAGGGCTGAAGAGGTTAATGCATGTTTTGTAATAATAATACAAATCTGCAAAGTAACTAGTAACTAAAGTGTTCAAATAATTGCAGCGGAGTAAAATTACAATATTCTCGTGTGAGATTAAGTAAGTCAATTAGCATAATTTTCACAAATAAGTCATATGTTAAGGTTTTCAGAAAAGATGAAAAATCACTATCTGCCTAAGTCATCTCTTTGATTTAGGCAAAATGTGTTTTTTCATAATTTCTTTTCATATTTTGTCTGCCTTTATTTATATCTGTCTAAATCTACTCTCCTAACACTGCTGATTCCCCCTGCATTATTGATTACTAGAAGTTCGGCCCGCTGTCCGGGCCGAACTTCTAGCGCCCACGCCCACGTAGCGCCCACTTGGCAGCGCATATCACTGGCGTAGCGTCATGAGGGCCAGTGGAGCCATGGCCCGGTCAGTGAAGACCCTGCGTGGCCCGTATAGCTGCTGGGCAAGATTTGTCAGAAAAAATAATTCTGCTCCGACACCAATAGACACAGCCGCCGGCCGCCAGTCACGTTACTGCAGTGATACATTGGCTGTGATACATTATATATATATATATATATATATATATATATATATATATATATATATATATATATTAGGGCTGGGACTCGATTAAAATAATCTAATTAATTAGAGGCTTTGTAACTAATTAATTGCAATTAATCTCATTTTAATCGCGTATCCATATTTGACCTGAGAACAGTGAAAAGCATTTTTTTCAAATGGATTTTGGCATACGTCTTTAAGTACATGTACTTAAGTACAATTTTGAGGTATTTGCACTTGACTCTCGAGTATTTCCAATTTCTAATACTTTTACTTCTACTCCAGTAACTCCACTATATCTCAGAGGCAAATATTTTACTTTTACAATTATTTTAAAACTTTAGTTACAAGTTACTTTGTAGATTTCGATTAATATTATAAAACATACAGTAACCATGTGAAAATAGCAGATCTACAAGCACAAGGCATTGTGAGCTTGTAGATCTGCTATTTTCCAGCACTGGAGGCTGGTAGAGTGTGTTGTTGTTACAGTTGTTTTATAGTCGTTTAATTAATTATTAATAAAAATCGCGCGCATGTGACCCCACCGCATCGTGCACCCCCCCACCGCCCCTCCCCCCAGCGCACCCCCCCCCCCCCCCCCCACCCTAAACGGGTCAAACGTGCGCGTGGGGGGGCATCCATTACAGATTCTGATTTGCCCAGTCAACATTATCAATCAGGCTATGCGGCACGTCTTCATTCAGTGGCTGCTTTGTTGTTGTGAGAACCACGTCGTTCTCACTTCTCAGACAGCTTCTCAGACGGACCGATTATACCAGCGCGCTGGATAATCGGTCCGTCTGAAACTCGTCCAGTGAGAAACGTTCCGCGGTGCAAAAATAGGTGCGATTAAAATGCGTTAATTTTTTTGTAATTAATTGATCGAAATTAACGCGATAACGTCCCGGCCCTAATATATATCTATATATGTTTATACATATATATATATATGTATATATATATATATATATGTATATATATATACGCACGCACGCACGCACGCAATTTTTTATAAAAGAAAACAAAATTAAGAAAAAGAGTTTCGACCAACGTGAAGGGGACTGTGATGAATGCAATTAGTGTTCATTGAGTACACCCTTGCAGTAGCCTAGTCAGGCAGAGTTGTTATATAAATCTGACCAGCTGTACCTATTTTGCTGATTAACACAGTGAATGGCAGAAGGCAATGAGAACTGTGTGAGTTTATGAGAGGGCCGGCCACTTGACTTCTCATACACAGACAGTTCCGCCGCCAACACAGGCTGAGTGAGGCACACATTTTAGCTGTTCATAAACAATGTACTCAGGACTTATGTTCAATATGAGCAGATGGTACGAATACATGGAACGCGCGAGGCGTTGTTAGCTTGTAGATCTGTTGTCCAAAAGACGTGACCATTTTGACGTTGCACTACCCACGGAAGTGATTTGCATGTAAGTATTGGGACATAATGCGTTGCATATTAATTGTACAGCGTGCAAGTACAGTAACGGTATGGTGCTCTTATGGTGTTACAGGCAGATGGGCCATGTGTCTGCTTGGAGACTGGCCCCATGCACTCGTGTACACTCCATGAGTGTGCTTGTCAATTAATGTGGCAAGATGTCCTCAGCCTATCAGAATGCTTGTTGCATTCCAAAATAACTGTCTGCCTACTGTAGTAGGTCATCTTTGACTTATAGGCAAATATATGATTTTGGAATGTAACAAGCTCTCTGATAGGCTGAGGACATAATCAATAATCAGCAGTGTTAGGAGGGGGTAACACTTGCTATGCATCACACATGTCTATAATGCTTTATCAGCTGATGCATTATAATCTGCTCATAACACTGTATAATCATAGTTATAAGAACTCATAAATACTCATAATGCTTTATAACAATATATTGTAATACATTATAATGATTTTATAATGCATGATTTTAATGTCACTATAAGTAATCATTGGGTGCTTTAATTAAAGTAAAATAAACACAAAAAGTGTCTGCCTACACCTTCAGGAATTTAATGATTGAATGAAACAATGATTGAGCTACATTATAAGATCATTATAATGTATCAAAACTATGATAGGATCATTATGATCCTTGTTCAAAAAACAGCTCTCATGAAGTATTAGAATACTTAAAAGTCACTGTACAGAATGCTTTATAATGTGTCATGATTACTTTGTTATGAAGCATTATAATGCAAATATTAAGTATTTAGGAGTTAAAAACAGAATATGATAAAGTATGCTTAGAATGCATTATAGACACGGGATGCATAGCGAGAGTTATCATCATTTTGCCATAGACACACAGACTGAGGTGAAATGTACTGCGTAGCTCTGAGACCAACCTTTACTCACTCTAGGATAGACTGGTTGACGAATGCACATTTGGGAGATTGGGGGAGTGAAGTAACAATAACTCCTGTCTATTCTTTTCTATAGGCTGCCTACAACAAACCTGCATGCTACTGCAGCAGTAGAGGCAGATACCAAACGAGAGAATGGCCTGGGGTCAGATACAGATTCACACTGTTCTTCTTCAACAAATATTCTCGCAGGCCGGATTTGGACCCTTTCACCAGCTATATTTGGCTCACGGGCCACCACATTGACAGACCTGGTCTAGGACTAGGACGTCCATACAGCAGTTATTCATTTTTTGTGCATACATGTCCATGAGAAATGTTGTCTATAGTTTGGGCTGTAGGCTTTGAGTATACGAGTATACTGGACTCTGAAAGGCAAAACGTTGTGCACGATGAGTCCCTGACACACCAAACACCTCACAATAGAGCCCAAAGTATTTCAATCAACAGTAAAGATAGTGTTTATAGAATGCTACTCACAGAGTATGACCAGGATAATGATGCCAACCAATAGGAGAAGACACAGCAGCCCCACACACACTGCAGCAGCTATGTAGCGATTCTGCTTCGACTCTCCAGAGCCTGAAAAACATACGACACCAACATTAAGACTGATCATCACACTCACTTTAGGATTGAGTGTTTTGCCCCAAATTAAGACATTTAAAACTAGAAAAAGTGCTCCTCGGAGCACAAGTCTCCGCCAGGTCGGCTAGGTTATTATGGCCTCCTGGTGGCGCTATAATAGGCCAATGTGAAAAGGGTGCCATTTCTTCTGAGGCCTTGCACGGCAATCGGACACTGCATTCATGAGTTGAGGCATTTTGTTCCAAAAATGTGGCTTGTTAAATCAGACCAGCTGGTGGCGCTATAACAGGCCAATGTGAAAAGGGTGGCATTTCTTCCTCGGCTTAGTGGGAATGTGTGTGCAAAATTTCACAGAAATCGCACACTGCGTTCATGATTTGAGGAATTTTGATCAAAACGGACCTGTCCTGCAAACTTTAGAAGCCAAAGTTAGCCAAGTAGGATAGAATATGAAGTATCGGACACATCCATCTTGATCACATGACTATAGAGAGACTGTGTACCGATTTGCGTGATTTTTGAACAGAATCTGAAGGAATAAGAGCAAAAAATGTGTTTTTCGAAACTCAGCCTCCTGGTGGCGCTCTAAAAGGCATATGTGAAAAATGCACGGCAGAGGTTTTTCCTTGGCCTCTAAGGAGTGTGCATGCAAAGTTGCACGCAGATCGGTGCAGTTATAGCTAAAAACGTGAATCGGCCTGTTATAGCGCCACCATGAGGCTGATTTGAAAGTTTTCAAGTGACATTTCTTCCTGGGCCAAGTGGGAATGTACGTGGAAAATTGCACGGAAAGTGCATGCTGCATTCATGATTTGAGGCATTTTGTTCAAAATGAACCAATCCTGCTAACTTTGGAAGCCAATCTTAGCCAATCAGGATGGAATATGGAAAATCGGACAGATCCGTGTTGATCACATGGCTATAGAGATACTGTGTACCGATTTGTGTGTTATTTGGAGAAAATCTGTAGGAGTAACATTAAAAAATGTGTTTTGCAAAAGTCGGCCTCATGGTGGCGCTATGACAGGCTGATCTGAAAAATGTGGGGCAGAGGTTCTGCTGTGGCATCCAGGGAGTGTGTGTGTGCAGTTTCACAGCGACCGGGCCAACGGTGGCGGAGATTAGCTGATCACAGACAGAAGGACGGACACACACACACACACACACACACACACACGAACGGACGGACGGAGGGTAAAACATACTCTCTCGCCATGCCTATCGGCCTGGCGGAGACAATAAGTGACACTTTTTCACAAGTTGTGATAGTATACTTCAAGTAATTTATGTTCTTAATTGACTGAGCTGAAATGGAATGTGAAGTAGCATTCAGAGTCACTCTGTTCTTCACTCTGTTATTATTATTATTATTGTCTCCGCCAGGCCGATAGGCATGGCGAGAGAGTATGTTTTACCCTCCGTCCGTCCGTCCGTCCGTCCGTGTGTCCGTCCGTCCGTCCGTCCGTCCTTCTGTCTGCGACCAGCTAATCTCCGCCACCGTTGGCCCGGTCGCTGTGAAACTGCACACACACACTCCCTGGATGCCACAGCAGAACCTCTGGCCCACATTTTTCAGATCAGCCTGTCATAGCGCCACCATGAGGCCGACTTTTGCAAAACACATTTTTTAACGTTACTCCTACAGATTTTCTCCAAATAACACACAAATGGGTACACAGTATCTCTATAGCCATGTGATCAACACGGATCTGTCCGATTTTCCATATTCCATCCTGATTGGCTAAGATTGGCTTCCAAAGTTAGCAGGATTGGTTCATTTTGAACAAAATGCCTCAAATCATGAACGCAGCATGCACTTCCCGTGCAATTTTCCACGTACATTACCACTTGGCCCAGGAAGAAATGTCACTTGAAAACTTTCAAATCAGCCTCATGGTGGCGCTATAACAGGCCGATTCACGTTTTTAGCTATAACTGCACCGATCTGCGTGCAACTTTGCATGCACACTCCTTAGAGGCCAAGGAAAAACCTTTGCCGTGCATTTTTCACATATGCCTTTTAGAGCGCCACCAGGAGGCTGAGTTTTGAAAAACACATTTTTTTGCTCTTACTCCTTCAGATTCTGTTCAAAAATCACGCAAATCGGTACACAGTCTCTCTATAGTCATGTGATCAAGATGGATGTGTCCGATACTTCATATTCTATCCTACTTGGCTAACATTGGCTTCTAAAGTTTGCAGGATAGGTCCGTTTGGAACAAAATTCCTCAAATCATGAACGCAGTGTGCGATTTCTGTGAAATTTTGCACACACATTCCCACTAGGCCAAGGAAGAAATGCCACCCTTTTCACATTGGCCTGTTATAGCGCCACCAGCTGGTCTAATTTAGCAAACCATATTTTTGGAACAAAATGCCGCAACTCATGAATGCAGTGTCCGATTGCCGTGCAAGGCCTAAGAAGAAATGGCACCCTTTTCACATTGGCCTATTATAGCGCCACCAGGAGGCCATAATAACCTAGCTGACCTGGCGGAGACTTGTGCTCCGAGGAGCACTTTTTCTAGTTATTATTTGTTTTTATTATTATTATTTTGTAAACAGGGCAAGGTTCATGTATAGCATGACACCTTGAAATGTTTTTGAAAGAGTAGTGTTTACACACTTCTCACACCACACTGTCCTTGTGTAACATCCATATACATGTTAGATAACCTGTTATTTGTATTTTACCTCCATGCTGCTCTTGTGCTGTGTTCTTCTGTTCAGCATCCTGCTGTGTCTCAGGGTCAAGGTCGTCTGCATTCTCATAGATGGGTTCTCGGTCGTCTGGAGTGAGATAGATATCTTCTATTATCTCCTCTCTGTCTTCTCGCTGTCCTCTCTCGTCCATCTCCATCTCTCTCTCTCCTCGGCCATATCTGACCTTCTTGGTCAGATCTGGCCCGGTGTTGACATACACGTCCTCACACATTGTAGTTCATTGTCAAACTGCATGATTTCTACAACTTGTTGGAAAACTTAAAGTCATAAAAGAGGAAGATGAAGATGAATGCTTTGAAAGAATAGTGAAGTAATTAAACCCAAAAACTTCCCATTTGATAAATGTTAAGCAGCTTAACCTTAACTGATGTAACCTAAGAGGAAACGCAATACAATGATCGTGGTGAATTTACATCTAACAATAGGACGAACTGTTAATCATGACTAATGACTTCTTCATTTTCTTGAAGGTTGTGTAGGACATTAGCCTCAGTGTAAAGGCCAGTCCACACCCATGAACTCCTTGCAACACGCAACTACTTGCAATCATTAACCCCAATGGCAGCTGCAAGGAGTGTGGACCGGCATTTAAAACTAGAAAAAGTGCCCTTCAGTCATTTGGCCAAATTGGCCTTTGAGTGTAATCTATATTGATCAGGAATCATGAATCATGAACCAATTGGTTCCATTTGTACACTCTCAGAGTTACACACCTGCAAGGGGCCATTTGGAAGCCCATGAGGCTCCCTGGACCCCAACTGTAGACCCACTGGTGTAGCAGAGTGTTTCCAGTGAGTCAACAATGCACAATATCAGCACCCTGACTCTGTTTGACCAGAATGGAACAGAGCCTTCATTAGTATCATTGGTAACACATGTGAATGTCTTCATAATATGGCTGCTGTGAATAGAGCCTATTATGAAAGCTAAATTATTACAAACGTGTTTGAATTAATAACTTATAGCCTTGACAAGGCCGGGTCCCTCTAGGGCTTCAATGAGCCGCTCCATTGCATTCGGTCGCTGGCAGCATGTTGCGCCTCTCCTCATGACCTCCAAACCGGAGGTTCTCAACCTGTGGGCCGGAGCCCACTGGTGGTTCGTGAGCAATGATGTAATGGTGATGCTGGGGGGGGTTATTTTAATGACGGCACGTGCACTGTGCACGCGGGCGGAGGCGCACAGGCATGCTCTGACCAGCATTATGAAAAAAGTATTTTTTGTTTGATACATTTTGGTTAGGTTTTCGTGTGAATAAGAAGTTTTAGTTTGATTTTTTTTTTGTCTTAACTTTTCCAAGGAATATCTTGATTTATAGAAGCTTATGAAGGGTAGGAAAATAGAATGCATATGGTGGGCTACTACTACTACAGTAGTAGCAGTGTGTGACCATACAGTGGGAACGCATGCAAGTGCACGCTGTTGCATGTGTGATTGTGCGTGTGCGTGATCCTGCATAAAAAGCTGTTGGAACACCGTGGTGTTGGCAGAAGTGCACCCCTGGCCTGGATACAGCAAGTGGGTCCCCAAATAATTGACAAAATACTAAGATTTTAATGATAATTCAAAACAAATATAATTAAGAAAAAGAGTGTCAGCATTCAAAACTTACTTCTCAAACTGTTTCATGTCTTGTCAAGGACCCCAAAAATGCATTTGGCCAGGGAGTCACCATCTCAAAATACTTTGTTCGGGGCGCCCGCTGGCCTAGCGGTCCAGGCGCATACCACGTCAAGCTGGTAATCCAGCTGATTCTTGATCCCGACGACCTTTGCTGTGTGTCACCCCCCCATCTCGCTCCCCATTTCCTGTCAGTCTACTGTCTTGTCAAATAAAGGCATAAAAGTCCCAACAATATATATATATCTTGTCCCAGTGACCCCCAGATCAAAGATTTGAGTTAAAAATGTTTGTTTTAAAATAATATGTATATTCAAAGATTTGCAAAAATTCCAGGAGTGGAAGAAGTCCACCCTGGATACTCACCTAAACTCTGTATAAACTAATACAAGGATACTTATATCATCAATATACATTTGATTTAACTGTTAACAGTAGAAATGATTCCAGCCTAGAGCATTGCAAATAGAGACGGTTTTGAATGCTAGACATTTAGATTAAACACTTTCTCCACAGGGGATGTCATCACTGTGCTATTCCATTCTACTGCTTGCCTGTACAGCTGCCTTTTCATCTTTCAACTTATCATTTTATTTAAAAGCAACTGACCTTCTTGTCTATATGAACTTTATCTGAAGTTGTCCCTTATTTGTTGCCCTACATTTAAGGAAGCCCAAACCATATTGAAAATGTAAAAATACGGGCAATGTAGTTAAAATGTTTGTTGAAATGCAAAAGAGAAGAATGAAGGTAAAGTCTTATGTTAGTGTGGTCATGTTGTTCCATTCACCCACCTCCAGACTCCTATAGCTCCTATAGTGTGTCACTGTGTCAGTCAAACCCAGCCACACGTTCTGCTTTCCGTTAACAAGTCTCTTAACAAAGTCCTGGACAGAAAAACTGATGTTTACTGAAGTACAGTACTGTATGAGCTGTACAATAGATGTGTATATCTCCACAGACTAGAATACATAATAGCATGGATAATTGTACTAGGCTACAACACTGATGATACGTCCCAGGTGCATCCATGTGATGTTTTTCTTTATAGTTAGTGACTCTATTTATAGTGGCTCATAGCAATTAGACTACGTGACAACCAGGAATAGTTCGGTGACCACCGGAGAGACGGGTGACAGCCGGAATGTAGACGGCATCCCGGGAGCAGTATGGGTTAGCGCCCCAGCCTGTGTCTGTGAGCCTGCAGTACCACCACGGCCCAAGGAACCATCACGCCAGAAGGAAATGTTTGGATCGGGGTGGTGCAACAGATCTGGTACAGCGCTCATGTCCTGGACCTGGTGAGACGAAGGAGGAGCCTGGCCAGAAGGCCACCCACAGAGCCTAGTCCCTCCACGTGCCAGAGCCTCCCCGAGTCCCGGCAGAGTAGTTCTGGAGAAGCGGACTGAGTGGCCCTGTCTTTCCCTATAGGACTGACTGTGGGTAGCTACTGGGACGTAAGTCGGGGCTTGATCAACCCTGGCTGGGTCTGGGCGAGGGTGTATGTTGTATGTTGCGAGACCCGAAACACCCGATGACCCCAGGCTACAACACTGATGATACGTCCCAGGTGCATCCATGAGATGTTTTTCTTTACAGTACACACGCACGCACGCACGCACACACACACACACACACACACACACACACACACACACACACACACACACACACACACACACACACACACACACACACACACACACACACACACACACACACACACACACACACACACACACACACCCCGACACCAGACAGACGGGGGCGGAAACATAGGCTGGGCCACACCTTTGGCTTGGCGGAGACAATACATAGATTTTACCCAATATTTTAATTGAAAGAAAACAGGTGTTTGGCACTCGGGTGACACAGGGGTCAAGTACCTGTCCACAACCGTGGAGTCTAGGGGTTTGAATCCACCGTGGTGCAAATGGCTTACCAAGCGTCTATACAAACAATTGGCCTGCGTTTGGGGATGGAAGCTGGGCACGGAGGGTGATCTTTACCACTGCACGTTCTCTTTATCTCCTCATGTTATAACGTGATGAGTATCTTGTTAAAAAACGTTTTATTTTTCCCCCTTAGTTTGTGGTCTAAATAAAAACAAAATAACCCTAAACTAGATCATTATATATATTTGTTTTTTAATTCAGCCGCTTAAATGAAAGAAAGAAAGAAAGAAAGACAGCACAATGTGTGTGGTGTTGGTAACCTATTCATATGTACTTAGAGAGACAGAGTAGGCTACCTCCATTAGTCATAACTTTAATCACATGAACCCTAGCGTCCCTATTCTGAGGTGACCATTCACCAAAAAGTGTGGATCTACAAGCTCACTATTTTTGCTGAAGATATTTGGTGTAAAGGGAAAAGGAGGGGGCCTAAGCTAGTAGACCCCAGGGGCACTCCAGTCAATGTATGTTTCAAAATCGACTGTTATGAACAAAAACACTGTAATGGAACAACTAAAATACCTGAAGAATATACTAAACATGTATGTGTTGAAAAACCTTGCAGTGCTTAACCAATATGTGCCTTGTTTAGTGGAATGGTCTTGGTGTGCATTTTGTTTTGTTTTTCCAGAGTACTCAGGGCGTTTTTTTGGGGGGTGCAATCTTAACTGCATAGTGTAATTGACAACAGGTACAGTATAATTGTCTTAGTGTGGTAGGTTTGTATTAATAATAGCATTTAAAATGGTAGAAAATAGTTCAACTGTTGGATTGAGGAGAGTGGAAATCTGCCAAACAGCTGAACAGCTACATCTGCCCCACCTCCAACACTCAATATTTAAAGCAGTTAGAATTCCACCCTGGTAAACTCACCTAAACTCCCTATAAACAAATACTAGAATACTTATATCATTAATACATGTAATTGTTTAAGAGTTGAATGCTACATATTTAGGCCCCTATTCTGGGTCCATCTGCCCGCCCCTAACTATCGTTAAATAGGGAGAATTGAGCTGCGCAGCCCCAATATGTTATTCTAGCACCTGCTAGCACCTGCGCTACCCGTCCCCTATTATGCCGACGCCGTTCGTTGCGCGTGGAGGTGTGCCCGTGGGCGTGTTGTTGCTATATCCCCCACATTGCCATTCTCAACCCACACATGGGTACGGCTTGGGGAGGGGGGATAGTGGATTCTAAAAGCACCCGCCCGTTTCTCAAACCACCCGCCAAGTGCACACAGACACTGCAATGGCTTTGTGTGTTGGACATTGAGCCATGTTGCCATGTAGCCTTGGCGAGAAATAAGCAACCGCAGGTCTATGAAAACAAAAAGAAGCAACTAAGGCCACATGAGCACTTCAAACTACTAACTAGAGCTTTCATAATTATCCCCTAAATATTTTAGCCCGGCTCGACTAATAATTGACAAATTAGACCCAGCCCAGCCCATCAGTAATTTTTCTAAAGAAGCTTAATTGCTGCAGCCTTTTTTCACATTAAATCATTAAGAACAGGACTCATTCCACCCTATTCCAACGGTCGACCATTCCAACAGTCTATATTTTATTTAAAAAATAGCTTGGAGCAAATAGGGCTATATAAATATATACACTGCCCCATAACCATTTTAAGAATGATATTCGGTTATTATACGAAATATACTTTTAATTGAGATTTTTTCGTTTTTTCCATATTGCTGTCATGTCTTAATAAAATCATGCTTTTAGCAAGCAAAATAAGCAGTACAAAACAGTTTGGATTACTTTGTTTGATGAGAAAGAGTTGCATGGATAAATCACATTCAATCTTACCTCGTACTGCCCGCTCTTGTCATTTGAAGAAATAATCCAATTTGTCTGAAGATCCATTCTATATGTCATGTTGCGGTTTAAACTTTAAAGAGTGCTGCTCAGTGACAGAAAACAGCTTGCTGATTGATTGATTTGACCTACTTTTGCGCTATGGTGATTATTAGCTGCTTTGCAGCTGTGTAAGAATAGTATTTAAAAAAACGTCGACCCGGCGCCAACGGGCCGGGTCGGGTCCCGTTGGGTTTGGGCTAAAATCTTAAGCACTTACATTTGTTATAAGATGATCGGATCATCTAGTGTGATTTCCATTTTGGCTGCTGTGTCGTTAAACCCATGCTGCGGTGCGGGTGAATATTATATTATATATTATATATATTATATTATTATTATATTCCCCACGTAAATGCTACGTTCATGTTTACTGTTAAAGGTTCTCAATCTTTTCAGGCCATCGACCCCCCAAAATAACCATATTTGAACTGGGGACCCCCCCCCATTTTGTTTGACTCGGTTCCACAGATAAATATTGTGAAAATAGCAGATGTACAAGCTCACCAGGCGTTGGGTGCTCCATTGGTGTCGACCCACAAGTTGAGAACCACTGCATTAAAAGCTCCAAGCAAGTTACATGTCTATGTTGTTGACCACGTAATGTAATATTTTTGGTTGAGTGTTAGGCTACTCCGTGGCGCGCGCGCCTCATTGTTATACGCTGTCCAAAATAACAGATCTGTAAGCTGTTGACACGACATGACGCAGCGTGTTGATAGCTTGTATGTCTGTTATTTTGGGTAGGTAGTAGAGATGCGCGGATGGCCTGTCACGTCACCCGAATCCAAATTAATTATCCGCCCGTTATCCAACCGCAATAACTATATTATCCAATTTAAAAATCTGCATCCGCACTAACCGTTTTTCCCGTTTTTCTGGTATTCCCGTTAGTTTTAGTATTAGTTGTGCGATGCGAGCACAAAATGCATTGATTTCGCCTATGGAAATGTCAGTGCGTCTTTTTTCTTTTTTTTAAACCGGTGCTGCGCTGAACATTCTGTGCGGCATCGAACATACAGGCATCCAACCAGTGGTGGAAAGTAACTAAGTACATTTAATTAAGTACTGTACTTAAGTACAATTTTGAGGTAGGCCTATTTGTACTTTACTTGAAAATTTCCAATTTCCAATACTTTTACTTCTAGGCCTACTCCACTACATCTCAGAGGCAAATATTGTACTTTTACTCCACTACATCTATTTGAAAACTTTAGTTACTAGTTACTTTTCAAATATGAATGATTATATTATGAAACATACATTAACCACTTTAGCCCTATTTTATACATAGGCTATTTGAAAATAGCCGATCTACAAGCTCTCAATGGTCGCATCGCGACGCATTGAGAACTTGTAGATCTGCTATTTTCAAATATTTTAGTACTTTTACTTTTGATACTTTAAGTAAATTTTGATGCCAATACTTTTGTACTTTTACTCAAGTAAATTTTGAATTCTGTACTTTTACTTGTAACAGAGTATTTCTATATTGCAGTATCGGTACTTTTACTTAAGTAAAGAATTTGAGTACTTTTTCCACCACTGCATCCAACATACATGCGGCATCCAACATACAGAGCACACTGCTATAGCACGGTTTAAAAAAAAGAAAAAAAGAGGCACCGACATGCCATAGGCTAAATGAATGCATTTTGTCATCGCATCGCACACTGCTCTACACACTCACACAGACACAAGCATGCAGAGATTTAGCTATTTTATGGATAGATATAGGCTATTAGATGTCATTAATTTATTTACAGCAATATTTCACCCGCGGTTTATCCGATATTAATTAATAAATATAGCTGCAAGCAGCAATGAGCGGTTTCGAGAATAGGAGAGAGAGAGAGAGAGAGAGAGAGAGAGAGAGAGAGAGAGAGAGAGAGAGAGAGAGAGAGAGAGAGAGAGAGAGAGAGAGAGAGAGAGAGAGAGAGAGAGAGAGAGAGAGAGAGAGAGAGAGAGAGAGAGAGAGAGAGAGAGAGAGAGGCAAACAGACAGACAGACAGTGACAGAGTGAGAGAGAGGCAGGCAGACAGACAGACAGGCTACCAGGAGTTTGTTTGTAAAAGACAGACAGTGACAGAGTGAGAGAGAGACAGACAGACAGACAGACAGTGAGAGAGAGACAGACAGACAGACACAGAGAGAGAGAGAGAGGCAAACAGACAGACAGACATTGACAGAGTGAGAGAGAGGCAGACAGACAGACAGACAGACAGGCTACCAGGAGTTTGTTTGTAACAAAGTAAGAATTCCAAATAATGATCACCTCAATGCATTGTTGGGGACAGGGATCAAACCAGCGACCTATGGATTCACAGGCTGCCTCTCTTCTTAGATTGGCTATTTTCACAAGAAAGTATGTTGTACGTAAAAAACAACTAGTCTCAAAAAAGCATTTCATGTTATTGTTTAAAGAGTGCACATGTCTGAATTAACAGGGTCATGTTTTGTACAATGCAATTTAAATTTAAACTGTAATCAGTGGGATTTGAACCAGGGACCTTCGGCACACTCTACTGGTGGAGCTATTGAATCCACAGCATCAGACAGTGAGAAAGGAGAATCCAACAAAACAAAACAAAAGGGCGAATGAAGTACGTCATACATTGAAAATAACTACTTTCAAGTATGCATTTCTCGTCATCTTTAACAATTGCACATGTATTCATTGATACAGTCATGTTGTGTGCAATGCAATTATAATGAAGTCTACATGAGGTGGGATTCGAACCGGCAACCCTGTGGTTTCAAGGCAGATGATTAAGCGATCAAGCTATTGAACCAACACACCTGAATGTGTGAAAAAGGGCCTCACACATCCATTTGACACAGTTTCAAGCAAATTGCTCAGAAATCCTTGGTTTAAATGTTTTTCAAACTGCTCAATATATTTCGGAATGGAAACTAGTGAAAATAGTCGACCTACAAGCTCACAACGCGTTGCTATCTGAAAAGTTGTGAGATTGTAGATCGGCTATTTTCACAAGAAAGTATGTCATACATAAAAAACAACTACTCTCAAAAAAGCATTTCATGTTATTGTTTAAAAATTGCACATGTCTGAATTAACAGGGTCATGTTTTGTACAATGCAATTTAAATGTAAACTGTAATCAGTGGGATTTGAACCAGGGACCTTCGGCACATGAGGCTCACACTCTACTGGTGGAGCTATTGAATCCACAGCATCAGACAGTGAGAAAGGAGAATCCAACAAAACAAAACAAAAGGGCGAATGAAGTACATCATACATTGAAAATAACTACTTTCAAGTATGCATTTCTCGTCATCTTTAACAATTGCACAAGTATTCAATGATACAGTCATGTTGTGTGCAATGCAATTATAATGAAGTCTACATGAGGTGGGATTCAAACCGGCAACCCTGTGGTTTCAAGGCAGATGATTAAGCGATCAAGCTATTGGGCCAACTAGTGAAAAGGGAGTTCAATGACATGACAACACTTTCACGCAAATTGCTCAGAAATCCTGGATTTAAATGTTTTTCAAACTGCTCAAAATTGCAGACAATCTAAGGGCAGAGCTTACTGGTCAAAGCGATACATATGTGTTCCTCATGAGTCAAGGCACATGTGTAAGCAGGTTTAACGGCTGTCGGCCAAACGAGGCATGACTTTTGCCTGTTTAAAGTTTGCATTTTCAAAAAATTGCTATAGCGCCCCCCTTTGACCAATTGGAGTAAGATTGGTTTCAGTGATACTTGGAATGACCCTCTACAATATTGCAAAGTGTCAAACAAATGTGAGTCTGCATGTATGTGTTAGGGGCAGATGAATAATTGTCATAAAACTGCAATTTTCATTGG
Organism: Gymnoscopelus microlampas; assembly: GCF_963454915.1. NCBI lineage: Eukaryota > Metazoa > Chordata > Actinopteri > Myctophiformes > Myctophidae > Gymnoscopelus > Gymnoscopelus microlampas. The sequence continues at coordinate 40,586,167 of NC_139958.1, forward strand.
CTTATAAAAGCTTAAAGTTTTCACTTATGGAAAATCCGCTTGCTCACGTCTGCCGGCATTGGTCCAAAGTTCATGTGTATACAGTTTCGTACAGATTGCTCAATCTGTACGAAAGGAGAGTCTTTTTTACTGCTTTTTACTGCTTTTCATAGAATTCGAAATGGTGGGAGATCTAAAGGTCAGAGGAAAGTTGTTAGGCATGAGGAGACGCATGTGTGCATCGAAGTTTCATGGCTGTGGGTCAAACAGGGCATGAGTTGTACCTGTTCAAAGTTGGCATATTTCAATTGAGTGCTACAGCGCCACCCTTTGGCCAATGGTTGTGAGTTTCGGGTTTTCGCCGTTTGGCATAGCCCTCTACCATATTGCCGAATTTCGTAAAAAGTGACCACGCGGTTAGGCCAGAACTGGCAAAACCGGCGGAAGATCATGAAAGTGTAGAGATGTAATAAGGCTTCGAAGCCTGATAGGCTCTCGAAACCTTAATTATATTTGATTGACCCGAACCCACCCAAACCGCGGTTCGCAGCAATGTGTCTGGGTTTGAGAGGCTATGATTGATGTAAACTTAAAGTGTAGCTCTGTTCGGGATTACTGAACAAAGGTGGATGATGAAAGATAACAGGGACAATATGGATGTATAAGTTAACTTTAACTGCGTCACTTCAGAGGAAACTATGGAGCAACTTCACACCCCTGTTTACACACCCCTGGAATCCATTAGAATGGTGGAAATAGAAAAATAACAGCCAAAGTGAGTACATATAGACCTTTCCTAAAACTGTCCCATTTATTATACCCATGTGCTACTGTATGTCAGTGTACCACCGCCCAGCCCTGTGGTCGACCAGCTGGAGGTCCATGGGTGCCTAGGAGCGTTGTGGCAACATGATGTAATTAATTATTTGGGAGCAGCCGGTGTGTACCAATAGTATAAATATTTTAAATGGCTTTAAGTTTCATAATACTATTCCGGATCTGACTAATATGACACGCTTATTGTTAACACAATAGGCTACAAATTAATATAAAAATGTATTTGGATAAATAAAATAAAAAAGAAGGAAAACAAGCCCAATGTGGCTTATAATAATCAGACCAGGCAACAGTGCAGAGGGGGAGATAGGCTAGAGCATATATTGGATCGGGGATGACGGCTAGCGCAGTCTTCTCTTAAAGGCAATGGCTTCTGGCACGGTGATTGGTTTTATCATTGTAACGCCCAAACCACACCTATGCATAATGTAACGGGGAGCGCAGGTGTTTTGCGGGGCGGGGGAGTACCACAGAATACCAAATTTTGCGGGGCAACGCCTCTTGCCTAGTCCGCACTCCGTAATTAGCGGTTTGTTCCAGGTTCACCCAGAATAGGGCCCTTAGAATATACATTTATAGAAAATAGTGTACCATCATTACAGTATATACAACTAATAACTTCCTCCACTGGTGATGTCATCACTGTGCAATTCTGTACAGCTGCATTTTCAGAAGTTCTCATTTTAAGTCATTTCTATTATATTAAAAAGGCAACTGATATAGTTGTCTAGATATGGACTAAAGTTTATTCAGAACAGAATAGTTTATTCGTTATCATAGAGGTGCAACAGTTTGTATCAACTCACTGGTGTCACAAACAGAACATTGATTTGATTCATTGTGAAATGTAACAGTAATTTACAGTGCAGTCAGTAATGTGTGTTCATGTACTGTTTTATTCATGTGTGTTTTAACTTTCACTGTTTTAACAAACTGATTTGGACCAACCCAGTTCCATCACAATTCAACACAGAATACAAAACACTTTATTGATCTATCTGTCTGTGGTATTAAAATGAAACAGATGGCTATTATTCATGTATTATCTGTTAAATTACATAGTCTCCCCTTTAATGAAAATTATAAATTATCCTCTTGAAACCCAGCATGCCTATTCAGGGGGGAACATTTGCCAAAAAATTGCAGATCTACAAGCTCACATCACGTCGTGAAGAGATTTGGTGCACAGAAAGAAGTGGTCCAAGTAGAATTGTAACTCTGGCCTGTTTTACTAAGAATAGAAGGTTAAAGTGGTTAAGTAATGTCTACAGTGCATGTTGGGTAGAATTACCCAGTCAGACAACCCAAAGCAAACACATAAACTATTACATGTAAGCACACCATCATGTAGCTGTACCAACACACCACATAACTAATACATTGTGAAAATGAGGATCTCACTAGATAACTATTTCATACATCCATGTTCTAATTGCAGAACATGATCCGTCGTTCCATATTCCATGATAAAACTCAAGACAGTCTTCTCCTCCATTACCAGAGTTACTAGGCTCATTATGGCGCCAGTACCTGTAGGAACATTTCATTCATTACAATACCTTCACAAGAATGTTTTATTTCTTTGAATGTTTTTTTTTTTTTAAATCATGACTTCAAATCATATTATAGGTAGTACTATTACATTATTTAACTGGATAAGGAAATAAACAACAGATACAGTATAATTGTCTTTTTTATAGCGTTTATACCATTTAGAAAAAAATGTTGATGAAACATGTGAATGTATAGTTGATGAAATGAAGAGTAGAAGAATGAAGGAAGGGTCTTACGTTGGTGTGGTCAGTGGCGTTCCATCTACCCACTTCCAGACTCCTTCTGTCTCTCTGTCAGTCAATCCCATCCACACACTCTGTTCCCTGTCAACGACTCTGACAACCAAGTCCTGGACAGAAAAGCAGCTGGTTACTGACGTACAATCTGTACAATAAGTAGGTAGGTACTTTATTCATCCCCGAGGGGAAATAGATGTGTGTCTCTCAACAAAATGGAATAGGTTATTGCACTAATGGACACAAACACGCACGCACGCACGCACGCACGCACGCACGCACGCACGCACGCACGCACGCACGTACGCACGCACGCACGCACGCACACACACACACACACACACACACACACACACACACACACACACACACACACACACACACACACACGTCACCTGTTTTTCTTTGCTGTTTATGATCATCAGGTCAGATTGTTTGGCATTACAGTATGCTCTGCTCTTCTCCCAGGTTTTACTCTCAGTAGAGTTATAGTAATAACACACACCATCACCAAATGTAAATCCATGTGATTCTAACAACAAAATATAATGTTAGACACTGTTTTTACGTGTTCAGATTAATGACAAATGATTAACAACATGATATAAGAATGAATAAAAACAGTGACGTCTCACTGACCACAATGAATCCTCTTCAGGTGATCTTGTTCGATAGTCATGTTGTTATATCTGATCTCGAACTCGTCAAAACTAGTCTGCAACTTGTCTTTCAGTTCAGTCATGTTGTTAAGTCTGGTCTGTAACATGTCAAACCTAGTATTCCACTGGTCTTTCAGTCCGGTCATGTTGTCATGTCTGGTCTGATCAAAACTGGACTGCAGGTTGTGTTTCTCTCTAATCGATGCACAATCTGTAAGAAGGAGAATCAACAAACTGATGAGTTTTACATTCAACTTTGTGTTGATAGTTAGTCATTTGACATCAATGATACAGATGGCCCTATTTTGGGGAAACAGGTGAACTGGTGTGAGGAGCAGTCAACAACATGGCGGGTTGGGCGTGGTGACAGACATGTGATGTATAACATTAGGGTGGAGCACCTGCAGCCAATGATGAGGCAGGAAGGATCAGACTGAATTTATTGTGGGTGTGTTGCAGGTGGATTCGATCTTGACCAATCAAATGGAAAAGGGAGTGTTTTATCATCACCGGGGGAGAGGGATTTAGTGATTGAAAGTACTTTTTTACGTATTAATACCAAAATGTAAAGTACAAGTTTGATTTTCAAAATGTACTTGAGTAAAAGAGCAAACGTATTGGCATCAATATGTACTTAAAGTACCAAAAGTAAAAGTACTTGAAAATAGCTGATCTACAAGCTCACAATGTGTCGCAATGTGACACGTTGTGAGCTTGTAGATCGACTATTTTCAAATAGCCGTATTATATAAGGGCTGAAGAGGTTAATGCATGTTTTGTAACTAATAATACAAATCTGCAAAGTAACTAGTAACTAAAGTGTTCAAATAATTGCAGCGGAGTAAAAGTACAATATTCTCTTGTGAGATTAAATAAGTCAATTAGCATCATTATCACAAATAAGTCATATGTTAAGGTTTTCAGAAAAGATGAAAAATCACTATCTGCCTAAGTCATCTCTTTGATTTAGGCAAAATGTGTTTTTTCATAATTTCTTTTCATATTTTGTCTGCCTTTATTTATATCTGTCTAAATCTACTCTCCTAACACTGCTGATTCCCCCTGCATTATTAATTACGGACATCTAGCGCCCACGCCCACGTAGCGCCACTTGGCAGCGCAGATCACTGGCGTAGCGTCATGAGGGCCAGTGGAGCCATGGCCCGGTCAGTGAAGACCCTGTGTGCCCCGTATAGCTGCTCAAACTCCTGGGCAAGATTTGCCAGAAAAAATAATTCTGCTCCGACACCAATAGACACAGCCGCCGGCCGCCGGTCACGTTACTGCAGTGATACATTGGCTGGCCCATGCGCACCTTTTACAAAGCTAAAGCTGCCTACTCCTGCATATTAATGGTCCAAGTGTGACCTGTAAAGTACCGTAGTCTGTAGGAGACATAATCATGTCCTAAGAGGAGTCTAAAAGAGAATGGATCCTGGGATTCATTAATTAAATTACAGAGGTGAGTAAATATGTACATGCACTCAAGTACTGCACTTTTTGAGGCATTTGTACTGGATCTCTCTCTCTCTCTCTCTCTCTCTCTCTCTCTCTCTCTCTCTCTCTCTCTCTCTCTCTCTCTCTCAAATATATGATTTTGGAATGTAACAAGCTCTCTGATAGGCTGAGGACATAATCAATAATGCAGGGTGAATCAGCAGTGTTAGGAGGGGGTAACACTTGCTATGCATCACATGTCTATAATGCTTTATCAGCTGATGCATTATAATTTGCTCATAACACTGTATAATCATAGTTGTAAGAACTCATAAATACTCATAATGCTTTATAACAATATTGTAATACATAATAATGATTTTATAATGCATGATTTTAATGTCGCTATAAGTAGTCATTGGGTGCTTTAAAAGTAAAATAAACACAAAAAGTGTCTGCCTACACCTTCAGGAATGTAATGATTGAATGAAACAATAAGCTACATTATAAGATCATTATAATGTATCAAAACTATGATAGGATCACTAGATCCTTGCCCAAAAAACATAAGTGTCCAGCTCTCATGAATTATTAGAATACTTAAAAGTCACTGTACAGAATGCTTTATAATGTGTCATGATTACTTTGTTATGAAGCATTATAATTATAAATATAGCTGCAAGCAGCGATAATACGGGGCCAGTGAATAGAGAGAGAGAGAGACATGGAAACGGAATAGATTGAAGAGAGAGAGAGAGACATGGAAACAATAGATTGATGAGAGAGAGAGAGATGGAAACATAATGGTTTGATTGGACATCTCAACCTATTGCCATTAACAGGATTCGAACTCTCAACCTTCAGACTAATAGGCTGCAACACTACCTATAGTGCTATAGCTTTGTCCAGGCTGATATTGTCTGTTGAAGATCATAAACTCTTGCCTTCTTTCATGAACCAAGCCCCTGTTTCACTAACACTAAGATCACTCGTTCACAAACCATTTACCAATGAAGAAATTGTACATCTCCTCAGAACCAAAACTAGTGAAAGTAGCCGATCTACAAGCTCACAAACCATGAAAAGTTGTGAGATTGTAGATCAGCTATTTTCAGAATCAAGTATGTCATACGTTGAAAAAACGTACTCTCAAATAAGCATTTCAGGTTATCTTTACCATTTGCACATGTATTCATTGATACAGTCATGTTGTTTGCAATTCAACTTAAATTAAGTCTGCATCAAGTGAGGCTTGAACTGGCGACCTTGAGATTGTGAGGCATTCATTTAAGGGAGACGCCATTGGCCCAACAGACAAGTAACTGTGAAAAAGGAGATCACACAGATGATACAGTTTCACGCAAATAGCTGAAAAATCCTGGGTTTAAGTGTTTTTCAAACTGCTCAAAATTGCGGACAATCTAAGGGCGGAGCTTACTGGTCAAAGCGATAGATGTGTTCCTCATGAGTCAAGGCACAAGTGTAAGCAAGTTTCACGACTTTCGGCCAAACGAGGCATGACTTTTGCCTGTTTAAAGTTTGCATTTTCAACAAATTGCTATAGCGCCCCCCTTTGGCCAATTGGAGTGAGATTGGTTTCAGTGATATTTGGAATGACTCTCTACATTACTGCAACGTTTCAAAGAAATGTGAGTCTTGCATGTATGTGTTAGGCGCAGATGAATAATTTTCATAAAACTGCAATAGTTAAAATCTATGGAATCCTGGGATTTTGGAGCAATCTGCACGAAACGTTTAACACTTGAACTTTGGACCTCTGCTGACAACTTCTAGGCGGCGGAATTTCCATAAGCGAAAAAATGCAGAAGTTAGGAGCCAATGTCTGTTTTTCATGTAATTCAAAATGGTGGGCGATCTAAAGGTCAGAGGTCAAAAGTCAGACCACAAAAGTTGTCGGGCATGAAGAGACGCATGTGTGTATCGAAGTTTCATGGTTGTAGGTCAAACAGGGCATGAGTTGTACCTGTTCAAAGTTGGCACTTTCAATTGAGTGCTATAGCGCCACCCTTTGACGAATGAGTGTGAGAATTATTTCTTGGTAGTTTTTCATGAGCATCTACCATATGGCCGAGTTTCGTAAAAAGCGTATGCACGGTTAAGCCAGAACTGGCAAAAACAAGTATTTTTCAAACTGCTCAAAATTGCGGAAAATCTAAGGGCGGAGCTTAATGGTCAAATCGATACGTGTGTTCCTCATGAGTCAAGGCACATGTGTAAGCAAGTTTCACGACTTTCGGCCAAACGAGGCATGACTTATGCCTGTTTAAAGTCTGCATTTTCAAAACATTGCTATAGCGCCCCCCTTTGGCCAATTGGAGTAAGATTGGTTTCAGTGATATTTGGAATGACCCTGTACATTTCTGCAAAGTTTCAAAGAAATGTGAGTCTGCATGTATGTTTTAGGCGCAGATGAATAATTTTCATAAAACTGCAATAGTTAAAATCTATGGAATCCTAGGATTTTGGAGCAATCTGCACGAAACGTTTAACACTTGAACTTTGGACCTCTGCCGACAACTTCTAGGCGGCGGAATTTCCATAAGTGAAAAAATGCAGAAGTTAGGAGCCAATGACTGTTTTTCATATAATTCAAAATGGTGGGATATCTAAAGGTCAGAGGTCAAAAGTCAGAGTGTGAAAGTTGTTCAGCATGAGGAGACGCATATGTGTATCCAAGTTTCATGGCTGTAGGTCAAACAGGGCATGAGTTGTACCTGTTCAAAGTTGGCATTTTCAATTGAGTGCTATAGCGCCACCTTTGGACGAAAGATTGTGAGAATTATTTTTTGATCGTTTTTCATGACCATCTACCATATGGCCGAGTTTCGTAAAAAGCGACAGCACGGTTCAGCCAGAACTGCGAAAAGTGGCAGAAGAAAAAGAAGAAGTGACAGAATACTGCCAATAACAAAACAGGTCCAGAGCTGAGCTCTGGCCCCGTAATAAGTATTTAGGAGTTAAAAACAGAATATAATATATTTTTAAGTATGCATAGAATGCATTATAGACATGGGATGCATAGCAATAGTTACCATCATTTTGTCAGACACAGACTGAGGAGAAATGAACTGCGTAGCTCTGAGACCAACCTTTACTCACTCTTGGATAGAGGGGTTAACAAATGCACATTTGGGAGATTGGGGGAGTGAAGTTACAATAACTGCTGTCTATTATTTTCTATAGGCTACCTACAACAAAGCTGCATGCTACTGCAGCAGTAGAGGCAGACACCAAGCGAGAGAATGGCCTGGGATCAGATAAAGATTCATATTGTGTACAGATAAGCTGTATTTGGCTCACGGGCCACCACATTGACCACATTGGTCTAGGAGGTCCATACAGCAGTTATTTATTTTGTGCATACATGTCCATGAGAAATGTTGTCTTTAATTTGGGCTGTAGTCTCTGAGTATGCTCTGAGAATACTGGACTCAGACAGGGAAAAGGTTGTGCACGATGAGTCCCTGACACACCACACATGCAGGCAAAAACAAGTTACTTTGCCTACAGACATTTTAAATATGCCTGTCCACTACAAACCTCACACCAATCCACCTGCCTCACAATAGAGCCCAAAGTATTTCAATCAACATCCATCAAAGGTAAAGATAGTGTTTACAGAATGCTACTCACAGAGTATGACCAGAATAATGATGCCAGCCAATAGGAGAAGACACAGCAGCCCCACACACACTGCAACAGCTATGTAGCGATTCTGCTTTGAATCTCCAGAGCCTGAAAAACATACGACACCAACATTAAGACTCATCATCACACTCACTTTAGGATTGAGAGATTTGTCCCAAATTAAGACATCTAAAATAAGTAACACTTTTTAACTTGTTGTGATGGTATACTTTTGTGGCAAAACTCTCCAGACACCACTACACTGTCCTGGTGTAACACCCATAAATATGTTAGTTAACCTTTGTATACTATTTAGTTTTTACCTCCATGCTGCTCTTCTGCTGTGTTGTCCTGTCCAGCATCCTGCTGTGTCTCAGGGTCAAGGTCGTCTGCAGTCACATAGATGGGGTCTTGGTCGTCTGGAGTGAGATAGATATCTTCTATTATCTCTTCTCTGTCTTCTCTCTCTCCTCTCTCCTCCATCTCCATCTCTCTCCCGGTGTTGACATACACGTCCTCACACATTGTAGTTCAGTGTCAAACTGCATGTGTCACAACTTGTTGGAAAACTTAAAGTCACAAAGGAGGAAGATAAAGATGAATGCTTTGACAGAATAGTGAAGTATTATGTTTCTATCAGTTGTGCAAACTTCCCATTAAGTAAATGCAAGCAGCTGGCCTTTAAATGGGACAATGTTAGCAGATACATGAGCTTATCCTCAGGCACTCTGGTCAGTAATGTGAAGACTGTGTTGTATTGTCACACTTGACAACAGCTACCTCTTTTTCTTCTTCCGTTTTTGTCTCAGCCAGGCCAGATGGCCGAATATACTGTAAGTACATGCTGTTCTTTAATTAAAAATACAGACAATCATCTTTATGTCTCTCTGTCAGGTGTTGAGTTCTGCACCTTTGGGTGCGTGGACTTAAGTGGAATTACACAAACTGTTTCGACTACTTCTCGGACTGGGGCCCCATGACCCACCTCTCTCCCACTCACTTTGCCAGCCTAGGCTGGCTCAGGGTGGAAGACAGGGTTATACAACTAAAAATGGCACTGGTCCTCAAAATTGTAAATGCAGATTTGCCCGAAATGCCCCCGATACCCGCATATATCTGTATAAGTACCTCGAAAAAGTTAGTGACACCCACAGTCACAAAACTAGAGGGAGCGTAAACAACAATCTGGTAACACCCACCCATAAAACAAACATGGGCAAATTCTCCTTCTACAGTATAACACAGCCACCAAGGAATGGAATAGTCTAACCCCATCCCTCAAAAAATGCAGTTCGCTGGGCTCATTCAAACAGCCCTATAAACTCATCTTTCTGGAGGCCTAAAGAGGAGCTAGTACCAGTTTCCCTGTAGACAGACGACCCCCCCCCTCCCCTTTTTTTGTACATACTTTTTATTTTATTTTCTAATGCTTTTTTTGTATATCATTTTTATTTTCTCATGCCTTTTTTTGTACATAATGGTATATGTTTTTTCCTCTATATGCTTATGTTGATTTTGAACTGTTTGGTTGCTACTATATATGTCTATGAAATTAATTCAAGGACCCCAACGGAAACAAGACCGCAAGGACTTTTTTGCCCGGACCTTTTAGACAAAAGTATTATAAATGTAACTGTGTTGTTTTACATTCTTTTGCCTAATAACAATTTCAATCAATCAATCAAAACACACATACTGTACACATCACAACATGCAGCACAACACTATCTGAACATATGAAGGGACCGCAAAGTGTCTGTCTGTCTGTCTGTCTGTCTGTCTGTCTGTCTGTCTGTCTGTCTGTCTGTCTGTGTGTGTGTGTGTGTGTGTGTGTGTGTGTGTGTGTGTGTGTGTGTGTGTGTGTGTGTGTGTGTGTGTGTGTGTGTGTGTGTGTGTGTGTGTGTGTGTGTGTGTGTGTGTGTGTGTGTGTGTGTGTGTGTGTGTGTGTGTGTGTGTGTGTGTGTGGCGTGCGTGGGTGGAGGGGGATATTTTGGAAGGACAGTGTAGAGACAGGAAAGGCAGGAAAGGGGAGGGAGAATGGCGCTCCCAGAACTGAAGTATAGGCTGGGCCTGGCCAGGAGTGGATGGAGTGCCCCAGCTGCTTGCATTTACATAATGGGAAGTTCGTATGACTGGTAGAAAAATAATACTTCACTATTCTTTCAAAGCATTCATCTTCCACTTTAATTAATTACTTAAATATATTTTTGCCTTCAATTTCCTCAAAATATGAAGTCAGGTGTCTTTGAGATTAACAGTGCAGTGGTGTAAAGTAACTAAGTACATTTACTCAAGTACTGTACTTAAGTACAATTTTTTATACTTTGCACGCACGCACACACACACACACACACACACACACACACACACACACACACACACACACACACACACACACACACACACACACACACACTGACAGACATAGGAGCGCTGAGAATAACAGCATCACCCACTTCTCATCGTATATTTTAGTGCATACAACAATATTCCAAATCTTAACAAACGAGACAGCACCCCATGGCATAGCAGCAGATAACATAGGGACAATCAATGGAAAAACTCTTTAAATTATGACCTTTGATGTCTTCAATCACGTACTAATCCATAATTGGAGGGGAACTTGAGGGGCGGACGTTGTTGTGGAGTTTCCCCCGGCAAGGTGAACCCCTTGTCAGGCTCCAACTCCACCGAGGGTTCCACAGTGATGTCAGCAATACACATTCTGTATTTGCGTTAATATCAGGCACCTGCTGCTGCTCATCCAATCTCGTTTTTGTTTTTCAAAAACTTTGCAATAGACGTTTGTTTTTTTGGCATTGTGAGGTTAACATGTAGGCTACTCTCAGAGAGGCTTCTCGTTTGTGTTAATCTTAAACAAAGACGCACGTTTCCGGGGCGAAGAAAACCACATTTGACGCATTCTAGAAACACCACATCACAATTTAGCACAATTAATTTGTATTGGTTGAGTAGATAATAGACAGGTTATTGTCTCCAATCAGTAAGAAATTGACACCCAATGCCCAATTCAGCAGTTTAACAATGTGAAATTGAATGCAGAGATTGCGGTCCACAATATGATACTGTGTGTTATTTTAGTTGTTGCAATGAACCTAATGTTATCAAAATAGCTTAATATGATATTAAAACAATTTAAAAAAAATGTGGGTGGGTACAGGCCAGAGAGAGAGAGAGAGAGAGAGAGAGAGAGAGAGAGAGAGAGAGAGAGAGAGAGAGAGAGAGAGAGAGAGAGAGAGAGAGAGAGAGAGAGAGAGAGAGAGAGAGAGAGAGAGAGCACTAAGTTCAAGCCTGTCTGATTAACACAACATACATTTAGAAACCTGATGACTACATGACCAGCAAACCTATGACTTGCATGCATGTGTAACACAGTTAAGAGAGAGAGAGAGAGAGAGAGAGAGAGAGAGAGAGAGAGAGAGAGAGAGAGAGAGAGAGTGAGAGAGAGAGAGAGAGAGATAGCAGTTTGTGTGATTTAATTACTGTATCAGGTTGATCTTGGGTAGCGAGGTGGTTCCAGTGGTCAGGTGCCAATGCCAAAGTGTGTGTGTGTGTGTGTGTGTGTGTGTGTGTGTGTGTGTGTGTGTGTGTGTGTGTGTGTGTGTGTGTGTGTGTGTGTGTGTGTGTGTGTGTGTGTGTGTGTGTGTGTGTGTGTGTGTGTGTGTGTGTGTATGTGTGTGCTTGCTGTCAACTCCTACACCGATCAGCATCATACTTCTCGTGTGCACTTCCAGCAAGCCTTTTCTTTTGGGAATTAATAACCTCAGACCCACCATCCCTCCAGGCTGTGGGATAGGTGTCCATGAGGCGATGGTGGGGGACTAAAGACCAGTCCAGACCAATGCAATGCAACAAAATGAAACAGTTGCAGGGACGGTTGCAGCAGTTTTAAATGATCCATTTGTAATGACTTGATGATCATAGATAGTGTTTATATTTCTGACCTTAGGTTTAGCAGAATGGAGCAGGTACAGTGTGCCAGACACAGGAGCTCTGGTGACATTCTAGCAATTCAGCACAGTGGTGTTGGTAATCTCTACATTCATTTTGTGGAGACTTGGAGAGACAGAGCGGGCTGCATGTCTCCATAAGTCAGAGTTTTAACCACATGAACCCTAGCGTCCCTATTCGGGGTGACCATTCACCGAAAATAGTGGATCTACAAGCGCAATATTTTTTTTGAGGATATTTGGTGTAGAGGGAAAAAAAAGGTTTCTGATTAACACTGTGTTTACAAAATCTAAACACTGTCAAACTAAAATACCAGTTGTGTAGAAAAATATAATAAACCTCTATGTTGAAAAACCCTGCAGTGTTTAATGTGCCCTGTTTGGTGGAATCGTCACGTTTCAGAGAGTCCACCTTGGTAAACTCACGCTGTATAAACACATAATGGGATACTCATATTATGATTCATATATTTAATTGTTGACTAGAAAGGCTACCAGAGCCTTGCAAATAGAGTTGAATAGACATTTACAATGTACATTTATTGGCCAATAATGTACCAAGTACTATCATTACAGTATGTACAACTAGTCATTTCCTCCACTGGGGATGTAATTACTGTGCAATTCTGTACAGCTTCCTTTTCAGAACTTCTCATTTTATGTAATGTCCTTATAATTATGTTAAAAATGCAACTGATATAGTTGTTTAGATATGGACTAGTATGTAAATATCTGAAGTTGTTCCTTATCTGTTGCCCTACATTTAAGGAGGTCCAAATCCAGTGGCATTTTGTATTCATTTGCATATACTGTGCATTTGATGCGAAAGTGTATTCTTTATCAGAGAGGTGAAGCAGCTATATCAACTCCCTAGTGTCACAAAAACAGACAATTGATTTAACAAATATGTTGAAATATAGAATATAGGCCATTTGCAGTGCAGTCAGTAATTAGATCCGAGAGTAGATATACCGTTTTATTAATGTACGTTACAAAGTTCAGTTTGATTAAAACATTAACTGTTTTATTATGATTTGTACCAAACCCAGTTTCAGCGGAATACGCAACATTGGTGATATTCATATATTAGAGAGGATTTACTGCAAATGTCAGCACAGTGTGATTTTGGTACTGTAGATCACGAGAATGACAGCAACTCACTAAAGTACTCTGCAACAACTGTTGAAATGAAGCAGCACTTTTCCCCCTTCTTTTCTTTTATTAAGAATAATTTAATGATGGCACTGGGGTAAAGTACATACAGTATGAACACAATTGACCACTGTTTTGTGGAGGGAAGCCGGGCACGGAGGTTGAAAGAAAGAAAGAAAGAAAGAAAGAAAGAAACCCCTTTGGAGCAGAGGTCGGCAACCTTTTGGACATGAGCCATGTTTTTATTTTCTTGTTATTCAGTGTGCCATATCAACATTAAGTATACTTATGACACAGACTTGACACCACATCAACATAAAAGAGCAGATTTGTATTGTCCATATTATGCATATGCTGTAATAACTTGTAATGATCATTAGACTCAGCAATAACCCCACATCTCTCTCTAGACTAGGTCAGTTTTCCAAAAATCTTAACCCTGAAGGCAAATCGTGTTAATTTATGGCACACATGTTTTCTAGGGGTATTAAGGTGTGCTGAATCTGCTGTGTGCCAAGCCCAAAAATGGCCACTAAGCCCTCAAAATGGACCATTTAAAGATGGCGGCCACCACTATGCTGAAACATAATAAAACGCTATATGTTTGATTAAACAAGGTAGAAAATAGACTGAAATGTCCTTTTTTATGTTTACATATATAGGGAATACAATGCAATATTCTGATTTAAGATAAATTGTGAAGGAACCACTTTTATATAATTTATATTGTGAAAATTGGCCTCTTTGGTAATGAATAATGTTTTTTTGGGGGGGGGGGTGTGGTAATGAATAATTGCTTTAAGATGTATAATTGCCTTAATTTGTGTTTCTGACTTGTATTTGCTCAGTGTTCTGGCAGGTTTCTTGCAATTGTACACTTCAATGCACTCCATGCGTACTTTCCTGCAGCGTTGGCTCAGACATCCCTTTGTGCAACTGCATGACGTGATCTCCCTGCATGCTTTTGGCATAGGTGCAGGGAAAGCAGCCGTGGCACCAACTGACCATTCAGGTGCATCCATCCCATTTCGGTCACTGGAGGAAGACCAGGATGTGGCAAGTGAGCTTGGTTCCAGACAAGAGCTTGATAGTGGGAACTCATGATGTGAAACTGCTGCATCTGAGATTGGTGGCAGAGTCTCTTGTGCACGACCTATACAAAACAACTTGACTCTTGCTTCATTGCATGTATCAACTTCAGGCACACCGTATATCTTACAGATGAATTTCTCTGTTGACCTCGCTATGTCTACTGTGAGAGGGCCTTTTCCAAGCCCAATGAGACCTGTGTGATGTTGCTGGAACACCTGCCAGGCTGTTTTCTTACTGTGGCCACTGAACTATGACATGCTGTCACAGCCAGTGACAGCATGGAAGGCAAGTAGTGTGTCAACTTGATCAGCAGAAAGCAACATGCAAAGTTCATGTACTGGAAGATACTTCGGCGCCTTTGATGTCCCAGCTTTCATGTAGAGACGCTTACATTGCATTCTGACATAGTGTGCCAGAAGTAGAAGAAGCACATCTGTATCACGTGCTGACACAACTAGTGTTTCCATTTGAGCATGGATGCAATGCAAAATCAGTTGTGTGTCAGCTTCCTCATGGTCAGCACTTAGAGAAGAGACTTCAAGATCTGGATCCGATGACAAATCCTTTGGCAAACCCCCCTGATACAACTTAGATTATTAGGGTTGTGTTTAATCAGATGGTTTGAAAGCAATTGAGCAAGGTCTGCTTTATTTTCCTCAAGTGCCATGAAGCTAGACCAGTCTGGTGGAAGAGGAACTGACTTGTTCTCTATTTTACAACGTATTGGTCGGTGGCGCTGCTTGCGTTTATCCTTGTGCCTGCTTTAATCGTTTCCTCTTGATACCTGTCAAAGACTACATCAATTCTCTGGCAGTTTTCTCCCATTCTAAACACAGCTCCAGCAAACATGTTGGCATATTCACCAAATGTTCCAGGTTGCTTTCCTAGTGCCATCACGAGTGCTTGGCCATCAATGAGCAGTCAGCTGGAATCATCAAGTGTAACTTTTGCAGGGGATGGACTTGTTCTGTCAGTATGTTTACTAGCACAGATTTGTTTGTGGAATGTAGACTACCATTAGTTGTGGCCAAAGGTAGTGGGATGGTCATGAGTTCATGCGTAAGGATGTTTTCAAGGTTTACCTGGCGCCCTGCTCTGTAAGCAGTAATGAGCCTTTGTAGAATGCTCCTATCCACTTTGATCTGGGAAGGTTTCTCTAAAGAAGTGAACAGGGCAGCCGCTGGTCTGCCAGCCCCGTGCCCCAACAACCTGAACGATGCCTACGAGTCATACCGTAAGATGCTTCTGAATGCTGCCAAGAAGAACATCCCCCCCGGCATCTGCAAAGCCTATGTCCCCTGCTGGGACGACGAATGTGAACATCTACTTCGCGGCCACGCAGAAGCTCAAAACATCGAGGACAGGGACAAAGCAGCAGATGAGCTCTTCAGCAGGCTGGACGAGAATCGCAGGCAAAGATGGACTGAGACTGTGGAGTCAATCGACTTCACACACTCCAGCCGCCGGGCGTGGCAGACCCTGAACAAGCTGACTGGAAGGTCAACAACCCCAGCACAATGTCCCATCACAGCAAACTCCATTACGTCGCTTCTGCTGAGTAATGGCCGGTTCCCTAATGCAGATAAGGACTTCACCAGAAAAACATCAGCAAGAGTCCATGAGCTGCTCAGGAACCCAGGATGCGACTTAAACCCATCCACCGACTTCACGGCTCAGGAAATCGAGCAGGCCATCCAATGCATGAAGACCGGTAAGGCACCAGGCATAGATGGTATCCATGCGGAATATATTAAACATCAAGGCAAGAAGGCAAACTACTGGCTTTGCTCCTTCCTCTCCGCATGTCTTCACCACTCAAAGCTGCCGAAGATCTGGCGTCGTGCTAAGGTGATCGCCCTGCTGAAGCCTAACAAGCCGAGCGATGACCCCAAGGGATACCGGCCCATCTCACTGTTGAGCATCCCATTCAAGCTCCTGGAACGCCTCATTCTGGCCCGCATCACCCCAGTGATCGACCCCCAGCTACCCAAAGAACAAGCAAGGTTCCGAAGTGGCAGGTCAACAACAGACCAGGTAACCCTCCTGTGCCAAGACATAGAGGACAGCTTCCAGGCAGGAGAGAAGGCCGGTGCCGTCTTTCCGTCTTTTCCTCACAGCTGCCTACGACACGGTCTGGCTACGTGGGCTACACATGAAGCTTCTGGAAACCATCCCAGATAAGCACATGGTGAGCTTTATAATGGAGACGCTGAGCAACCGCAGCTTCCGGCTACTGACCAGCAACGGCCAGAGCAGCAGGGTGAGAAAGCTCAAGAACGGTGTCCCACAGGGTTCGGTGCTGGCACCCACGCTGTTTAACATCTACATCCATGACCTACCCCCAACAACATCAAGGAAGTATGGTTATGCAGATGACCTGGCCATCCTAACCAGCAAACCATCCTGGCAGGCAGTGGAGGAGGGCCTCTCGGAGGACATGAGCATCCTGTCCTCGTACCTGAAGGACTGGCGCCTCAAGCTCAGTGTGGACAAGACCGTGTCTACAATGTTGCTGGACTGGCTTGCTGCAACGGAGATGAGGATCTGATGACATACGCAAGAAGAAGAAGATCCACTTTGATAGTGTTTTGCTTTCCCTTGGAAAGTTGCACAACTTCATATAAAGAGGCAAATGTCTTGGCCTTATTCTTTCGAATAGGTGGTTTCAGAGCCAGGTGCTGGTCACTATCTGGAGGCTCACACAGACGTTTCTCGACAAAGACTTTCATTTGTACTTGTCCAAGTTCTTCTGCATTAAGCAGAGATTCCTGAATCTCAGATGTGACTACAGTACATCCTTGTTGATCATGTTTTTCAATGTGTCGCCACCATCTTGAAACACACCATGCTGTTTCAATGACACAACTATTCTGCCTTCATCAGAGTCGTCTTTTTCTTTTTTTGTGCACTCATTGTGTGTGTACTCATCATCTTCATTGCCTGATGTCATTCCTAGCAAAGCTGCTGTCTGATAAACTATGTGTGTCCTCAGATTATATGACAATGTCCATCTACTCAGTGCAGACCCTATTCTGGTAATACCTACTAAGCCTCCACTCTTCTTTCCTGTAGCATTTAGCCATTCTCTACTTTGGTCCGCTGAGCAAGGTGTTTGTGGCTGATATTTGAGTTAGGCCATCACTTTATACCACAGGCTTGCAATATGCTCTTTCAGCAGTTTCTTCACAAGTATTATGAACTTGGTTACCTTTATATATTTTCACTCTCTGATTTAAATGCATATTTTATGAACAACCTTCATTGTAACATAAATACTGTCAAACATAAATTATCAATATTACATCAGGAGCAATGGAGGGTGGACATTTGGAAAAAAGCAAAGTTAAGAAATTATGTTCAATATAAAGAGAATTATATCACTGAACCTTATGTTGCATTCAATCTAAAGAGAGGACAGAGGTCTCTCTGTGCCCAGTTAAGATCTGGTGCATTGCCTCTGGCAATTGAGGTGGGTAGATATACTGGCATTCCTGAGGAGCAGCGATTGTGTGTTCTGTGTGACCTGGGAGTTGTGGAGGATGAGGTTCATTTTGTTTTTCACTGTCCACTGTACAATGATGTACGAAATTCTTTATTTGAAAAAATGCAGGATAAGAATCCAGATTTGTTTTGGATGTATGAATGTTATATGTTAAGTTGGCTGTTCAATAAGGAAGTTTTTGTTTTAGGAAAATTCATAGAGAAAGCATGGCAGTTGAGATGGAGGACGATGTACCCGTAACTTGGACAATCAAAATGTTTATGTATTCTGTCTGTGGTGTATCTTGGTGTATATGTACATTGTGTGAGTGTCTTATAAGCCCGTGCGGGCTGGGCATCATGTGGTGCAGGACACTATAATAAAAATCTATCTATCTATCTATATAATGACACATTTATGTACATCATTATTGGGAACATTTATTGGTGAATAATATTCACCAATAAATGACAATTTTCACAATATATGAGTTTTAAGTAGTTTCCTCACACTTGATTTCAAACCAAAATATTTAATTGGATTCCTCATAAATGAAAAACTAAAAAAAAAGAAAATCAATCAAGTTTCTACCTTGTTTAGTCAAAAAGATGCTTTGTAATATATTCCAGCATTGTGGCGGCCGCCATCTTTAAATGGTCCATTTTGAGGGCTTAGCGGCCATTTTTGAGCTTGGCACACAGCAAATTTGGATTCAGCACACCTTAATACCCCTAAAAAACATGTGTGCCATAAATTAACACGATTTGCCTTCAGCACTTTAAATAAGCACATTTTCTGAAATCCTGCCTAGTCTACTCCCAGACTCCCACTCCATCATCTTATTCATCAGTCAGAGTTCAGAGTTGTATACCTGGACACATCATGTTTGATTTACTCCGCCTTTTCTGCTTGATCTCTCTCTCTCACACTTATGCCAGCGTTCCATTGAATACCCTCCTCCGAATACCCTGCTTTGGAGGGTTAACCCATTGAGACCTGAAGCCGATTCTACATGTCTCCTAAATCTCAACAGTTTTCTGAAAAACGTATGTTTCTATATCAGTGGTGCTCAATCTTTTTCATGTCAAGGACCCCCAAAATGATATGTATTTGCCCACGGACCCCCATCAAAATATTGTGTTCCAGGGACCCCCAGAAGTAAAGTTTTGAGTTCAAAATGATCGCTTTAAAAGTATTTATATTTAAAGATTTGCACACATTTTCACGATTTTTCAAAAATAGCAGATCTACAAGCTCGTAGCGCGGCACTCGGTGCCGCGCTATGAGCTTGTATATCTGCTATTTTTGAATAGCCCAAAGTGTAAAATAATGCTTTTTAGCTCAAATCTAAAAATGACACAGTTCCAGGTCTTAAAGGACGACTTCACCACTTTTCAACATATCTTCATATAATAGGTCCTCACTAATGCTCATGATAAAATGGTAAAAAAAAATCCTAATCAGTCTGTGTCTCAGAGGAGGGCTGTAGACAGTTCAGAAACCCGTCTACCAGTGACATCATCGATGGGGAATCCAAGCTAATAGAAACTGCAGGCTTTGTGTTCCTGGAAAGTTACAATGCAATAATAGATCCCATTGTTCTCCCCTTAATAAAAATCAGAATAAAACATTTTTAATCTTTTTGGAAAAAAGAATCCTGCCTAACGATGATGTCACTGGTAGACGGGTTTCTGGACTGTCCACAGCCCTCCTATGAGACACAGACCAAGTAGATTTTTTTAAAATCATTTTATCATGAGCATTAGTGAGGACCTATTATATGAAGATATGTTGAAAAGTGGTGAAGTCGTCCTTTAAGGCAAGCTGCATTATGTAACTTTCCTCTTCTACCCCGGATTTGAACCCGGTTTCCTGTGCAAGTGCTGACATTTTTACCATTGAGCTAATAGAGCCTGCCTGCTTGCTCAGGGGATAAATTGAATCTTGACCAGCAGGTCAAAATTTGAGTCAAATCCTGTGTCTAGGTGAGACATGACCTTTGGCACAATCTAAATGTTTTTATTGTATTTACATACTCTACCATATAGATTGGACACAATTACATTTTAGATACATAGTGCCACTTATAAATGATCACTTTGTAATGCCTTGAAACATAGTCATGGATTCCTTTGTTTGTTTTTAGACTTAAAACATTTTTGTTTTTGTTTTAAGTTGTGCGTAGTTGGGGGGAGGGGGGTCTCCTATACATTGTTTATCTATTTTCTTGACCTTTTTATGCCATGTAGCACTTTAAGATTTGTTTCAAATATAAATTGCATTATGAATAAAACTTATTATTATTATTATTCATAGTGTTTATATTTCTGACTGACCTTTCTCAAGAGACATTTAAGGGTTCTGATTTTCATTGTGTTTAAAAAATTACTGATATGAACAAAACACTGTATAGGGCTGCATAATATAATGAAAATGTATCGTCATTGCAATATACATACTGTATATCGCAGTCTTGTATGTCACAAAAGAGATTATTTAACTTGTTTTCAAGTTTTTAAACAGTCCATATAAAGTGTGATTTTGTTTAGAATTGCACAAAAATGTTTTAAGCGAAGTAGTGAGAAACTGCATTGCTAAGTTGGTGGTATATATTCATTGTCAATAGCAGCTGTAGCCAGACGCAATGTTTTCACTCAAACCATGTTGTTGGAATGGAAATATAATACAATTATTTCTTCTTCTTTCAGTTTGTGCGCACAGTATTCATTGTAGACATTGCAACTGTATTCTTCAGTTTTTGTTTACTGATCTCGAGTCATATCGTCATCTATAGATGTAACTAATCAGTAACGCTATTGCACCTCTTCTCCCACACCGGTGCACAACGAGACCCCCAAAGTCTATCAAACACATAATGGCAGGGAAATACATGGCACTTTGCCTATACATAAATTGGCAATTCGCCCATCCACTACATGCGTCACGCCAGTCCACCTGCCTCAAAATCAAATAAAACAAAACAAAAGCGGAAGATGAAAATGAATGCTTTGAAAGAATAGTGAAGTCATTTATTTCGCCTCCGGTCTTGCAAACTTCCCCTTTGGTAAATGCAAAGGTGATCATTTGTTTATGAAACACTGTAGCTTTATGTATTCACAGACAATGAGTACTAGAGTATCATTTTATTAACAGTAATTAACATCCTCAACATGACTCCTCTCTCTCACACACACACAGTTGTTTAATGTTTGGGGGAAGGATGGTTGTGTGCAGTAACATGTGTGGGTGGGACTCCTGGTCCGTAGCCTGTGTGATAGACCACTGGGACTGGTATTCAGATGAGAGACATGGCATTGGGCCAATCATGTAATCTCTCTCTGCTCTGTGGGCCGGGGCTACTCAAGGATTGGCCAGTTTAGATGACAGACAAACCGATGGGCCAATTGCATGATATCTCCCCTCTGTGGGCTTGTAGTTAGCCAAAAAAAGAATGATGAACAATAAAATATCCATACTTCTGTCACAAATTCCCCACAGCTGGGTTGCGATATCCAGGTATTCATTTAACAGCAGTGCAGGGCTGTAGTGAGCAAGTCTCCACTCCATTCTGGCTTCCAGAAAACAGTGGCAGTATGAAATGTGTCTGTCTGATGTTTTTTGGGGTTGGGAAGCCCTCCCGAAACGAACTGACTTTGGTTGTTCTGGTATTGTACAGCTACCTTTAGCCAGACAATTACATTGCCAGTTGTTATTTAGCTTCTGCTGTGATCCAGATCTCAACCTGGCAGTATATCTAATAATCTATCTACAGTAGTTGACTAATCGGTAATCCTACTGCACCTCTCCTCCCACACCGGTGCACGAGTCCCCAAAACACCAAACACACGCAGGCGGAGAAAATACTGCACTTAACCAACAGAAATTGCCCATTTGCCCGCGTCCACTGCGCGTATCATGCCAATCCACCTGCCTCAAAATAAGGCCCAAGGTATTTCAGTCAACAGTTATCAACACTATTTCTCACTCAAATATGAGATGTAAATATAGTGTTTATAGCAGGGGTCTTCAACAGCAGGTCCGGGACCCCTAGGGGGTCCTCAGAGTTACTACACGGGGGCTGCCAAATCTTTGTATAATGAACCAGTTGAACCCTATAGCATCCCTATTCTAAGGGGAACATTGACCGACAATAATAGTATTTTCAGCAAATAGGTTTGGTGCAGGGGAGAAAAAGAGCAGTATGGGGTTTAAGTGGTTAACTGACTGAAAATACATGAATCCAACACAACGCTACACAATGATAGTGCTGTCAAACAGGTCTATGAAGCTATTATGAAATCTGTGAAAAAGTTGAATCTGCAACACAATCTTATACAATAGTGGGGTTCCCTGCTTCATCTCTCACTCAGCTAAGGGGTCCTTGGCCTAAACAACGTTGAAAGGCCCTGGTTTATAGAATGATACTCAGAGTGTATGACCAGGCCAATGATGACAGCCAATAGGAGAAGACACAGCAGACACTGCAACAGCTACTGTATGTAACAATTCTTCTTTGACACGTCAGAGCCTGGAAAACATTATGACAAACCATGAGGTTACTTCAGAGAGTTTAGTTCCAAAATAAGACATTTAAAATAAGTTACACCTTTGATGCTTTGTGAAAGATGATATCAAAATGATATCACACTATGAAATACACATTTACAGCATGGGCCACGTTGAAATAATTTTTGATGAATTAGGGTTTGGCAACTTCTCCAGACAGCACCTTGTGTGTCATTGACATACACGTCCGCAGACATTCTAGTTGATCTTCAAATTGCACTTGTTGAAAAACTCACAAAAGAGGAAGATGAAAATGAATGCTTTGAGTGAATAGTGAAGTAATTCATGTATACACTGGTTCTGTAAAATGTCCCTTTGGGGAATGCAAAGCAGCAAATGCAAAGCAGCCTGTCATTAACACAGACAGACTGTGAATGATGACTCCTTCATGTTATACTGTAGGTTGTACAACATTATGTCTCATTGTAAACATGGCACGGTATAGTGTTTCACTCTGGAAGGATTTCCATGAATTATAGTAACCCCAGAACTAGTTAAGTTAAGGGTGGGTGGTTGTTTATTTAACTTTTGTTGTTGACACAGATACAGTAAGGTTATACAAGCTCTTTCTGACAGTCCATTCACAAGATGACTGATAATTATATTACAGTGGATTTACAGTAAATGACATGTGAGAGTAAAGTACATATCCACCACCGTAGAATCGAGTTTGAATCCAACACGATGCAAGCAGCCTTCCAAGCGTCTATATGAACACTGGGTGGGGAGGAAGATTGTTGTCACTGCAGGTACTATCTCGTTTTGTTTTCCCTGACATGGCAACGATATGCTTCTGTAGTTTGTGGTCCAAAATATATATATTTTTAAATAGAGCCCTGTTTTAATAACAAAATCTAACTAAACTAGATCATTATTAAAATATATAATCATTATGATAGCCTAATAATAATAATAAAATCAGATGCTCTTGAAAGAAAGAAAGTTTGGTGACATTCTAGCAGTTCAGCACAGTGTGTGGTGTTGGTCATCTCTACAGTACATTCATTCTGTGGACCCTATCCTGAGGTGACTATTCACCAAAAATGGATCTACAAGCTCACTATGTTTGGATATTTGGTGTAGAGGGAAAAAGAAGGGGGCCTAGGCCTAGGCTAGCATAGACCCCAGGCCGGCTGAAGACAGTGTGCATAGGTTTATGATTAACACTGTGTTTACAAAATCACTGATATGAATTAAAACACTGTTATGGAATTACAACTAAATTACCAGTTGTGTAGAAGAACATAATAAACATTTATGTGCTGAAAACCCCTGCAGTGCTTAACCTGAATGTGCCTTGTTTAATGGAAGTTGCGTGTCAGTGCTCTTGGTGTCCTGCTTTTTAATTTAATGTGATTACGACATGACAGTACAGACTCGAGGACGAGTCCCCTTTTTCAAGACCGGGAGAAGTGTGGCGTGTGTGGGGGAGCACACGCTCAGTAACAATGCTGTACAACACAGGTGGAGCAGATGTTACACTCTGCTAAAGTCTCAGCCCTATCTGGCTACAGGAGACCATATAGATACATTCCTACCTCACATGAAGTCAGATAACTCCCCCTGACTAACTGTCTTCACCGCTGGCAAGACTATAACCTGCGAACGGCCCCCTCCCGTCCCCAGAGGGCCGTACCGCAAGACGAAGTGCTCCGTTCCTCTGAGAGAATCCAACTGACTGTTTTATCATGTCAGCGTGTTTTAATGGGGTGGGAAACGCAGCGCTACAGGTAGAACGGGTGGTCATAAGTAGGCTATATAGCTGGAGGGGCTAATATGCTAGATATTTACAATGTACATTTATAAAACAATATTGTACCAAGTACCATCATTACAGTATGTACAACTAGTAACCTCCTCTACAGGTGATGTCATCAATGTGTAATTCTGTACAGCTGCCTTTTCAGAACTTCTCATTTTAAGTCATTTCCATATGATTATATTAAAAAAAGCAAACTGATATAGTTGTCTAGATATGGACTAGTATGTAAATATCTGAAGTTGTTCCTCATCTGTTGCCCTACATTTAAAGAAGCCCAAACCCAGGGACATGTATTATTCATTTTACACATACTGTACATCGCCTGTATCTTCCGTGAGGAAGAAGCCCAACAAATCCACGGTGAGGCCTTTAAGGAGGGCCATTCAAGCAAGCCGCAAGTGGAGCCTGCAGTACCACCACAGCCCAAGAAACATTCAGGTCCTGGACCTGGTGAGACTAGGCTCTGTGGCCATCCACAGAGCCTAGTCCCTGCACATGCCAGAGCCTCTCCTCTCACCCAGTCCCGGCAGAGTATAGTTTCGCGAAGCGGATTGAGTGGCCCTGTCTGACCCTAAGAGGACTGACCATGGGTAGCTACTGGGACGTAAGTTGGGGGGCTTGATCAACCCCGGCTGGGTCACCTGGGCGAGAGTGTATGTTGCGAGACCCGAAACACCGGTCGACCCCAGGCTACAACACTAATGATACGTCCCAGTTGCATCCATGTGATGTTTTTCTTTATTATACATTTGTCGCAAAAGTGTATTTTATATCATAGAGGTGCAACAGTTTATATCAGCTCACAAACAGAACATTGATTTGATTATTTCTATACAATGAAATGTAACAGTAATTTAAAATGCAGTCAGTAATTTGTATTCATGTACTGTTTTATTCGTGTGTGTTACAAAGTTACAATTACAGTTTTAACAAACTGATTTGAACCAAATCCAGTTCCATCACAATTCAACACAGAATGCAAAACACTTTATTGATCTATCTGTCTGTGGTATTAAAATGAAACAGATGGCTAGTATTCATGTATTACCTGTTACATTACATAGAGTCCCCTTTAACTAAATAATGAAAATATGAATTTAAATTATCCTCTTGAAACCCAGCATGCCCATTCAGGGGGGAACATTTGCCAAAAATAGCAGATCTACAAGCTCACATCATGTCGTGAAGAGATTTGGTGCACAGAAAAAGGTGGTCCAAGTAGAATTGTAACTCTGGCCTGTTTTACTAAGGTTAAAGTGGTTAAGTAATGTCTACAGTGCATGTTGGGTAGAATTACAAGTCAGACAAACCAAAGCAAACACATAAACTATTACATGTAAACACACCATCATGTAGCTGTACCAACACACCACATAACTAATACACTGTGGAAACTAGAAAAAGTGCTCCTCGGAGCACAGGTCTCCGCCAGGTCAGGTACGTTATTCTGGCCTCCTGGTGGCGCTATAATAGGCCAATGTGAAAAGGGTAGCATTTATTCTTAGGTCTTTCACAGCAATCAGACACTGCATTCATGATTTGAGGCATTTTGTTCCAAGAATGTCTTTTACTAAATTAGATCTGCTGGTGGCGCTATAACAGGCCAATGTGAATGTGAAAAGGGGGCCATTTCTTCCTCGGCCTAGTGTGAATCTGCATGCAAAATTTCACTGAAATTGCACACTGCGTTCATGTTTTGAGGCATTTTATTCCAAACTGACCAATCCTGAAAACTTTGGAAGCCACTGTAAGCCAAGTAGGATGGAATATGAAATATCGGACAGATCCATCAGAATCACATGACTATGGAGATACTGTGTACCAATTTGCGTGATTTTTGGACACAATCTGAAGGATTAATATCCAAAAATGTATTTTACATAAGTCGGGCCTCCTGGTGGCGCTGTAAAAAGCAAATGTGAAAAATGCAGTGCAGATGTTTCTCCTTGGCCTCTAGGGAGTGTGCGTGCAAAGTTTCACGCAGATCTGTGCAGTTATACTTAAAAATGCAAATCGGC
Source organism: Gymnoscopelus microlampas (assembly GCF_963454915.1). NCBI lineage: Eukaryota > Metazoa > Chordata > Actinopteri > Myctophiformes > Myctophidae > Gymnoscopelus > Gymnoscopelus microlampas. The sequence continues at coordinate 40,612,559 of NC_139958.1, forward strand.
CGGTGATAGCGCCACCATGAGGCTGATTTGAAAAACTTTAAGTGGCATTTCTTCCTCGGCCTAGTGGGAATGTACGTGTGCAATTTTATGGAAATGGCAAGCTGCGTTCATGATTTGAGGCAGTTTGTTCAAAACTAACCAATCCTGCAAACTTTGGAAGCCAACCTTAGCCAATGAGGATGGAATATGGGAAATTTAACAGATCCGGGTTGATCACATGACTATAGAGATACTGTGTACCAATTTGCATGACGTTTAGTTAAAAGCTGTAGGAGTAATGGGAAAAAATGGGTTTCGCAAAAATCTGCCTCCTGGTGGCGCTATAACAGGCCCATGTGAAAAAATTGGGGCAGAGGTTCTGAATTGGCATCGAGGGAGTGTGTGTGCACAGTTTCGGAGCGACCGGGCCAACGGTGCCGGAGATTAGCTGGTAACACACAGACAGGACGGACACACACACACACACACACACACACACACACACACACACACACACACACACACACACACACACACACACACACACACACACACACACACACACACACACACACACACACACACACACACACACACACACACACACACACACGGACGGACGGACGGGGTGGAAAACATACTCTCTCGCCATGCCTTTCGGCCTGGCGGAGACAATGAGGATCTCACTAGATAACAATTTCACACATCCAAGGTCTATTTGCTGAACACGGTCCATCGTTCCATCCTCCTTGATACAACTCAACACAGTCTTCTCCTCCATTAACAAAGTCATTAGGCTCAGTACCGCGCCAGTACCTGTAGGAACATTTCATTCATTACAATACCTTCACAAGAATGTTTTATTTCTTTGAACGTTTAGTTTTTTTTAATCATTACTTCATTATTTAACTGGATAATAAAATAAACAACAGATACAGTATAATTGTCTTTTTTATAGCGTTTATACCATTTAGAAAAAAAATTTGGTGAAATATGTGAATGTATAGTGGATGAAATGAAGAGTAGAAGAATGAAGGAAGGGTCTTACGTTGCGGTGGTCAGTGGCGTTCCATCTACCCACTTCCAGACTCCTTCTGTCTCACTGTCAGTCAATCCCATCCACACACTCTGCTCCCTGACAACGACTCTGACAACCAAGTCCTGGACAGAAAAGCAGCTGGTTACTGAAGTACAATCTGTACAATAAGTAGGTAGGTAGGTACTTTATTCATCCCAGAGGGGAAATAGATGTGTGTCTCTCAACCAAATGGAATAGGTTATTGCACTGATGGACACATACATGCACGCACGCACGCAAGCGCACACACACACACACGCACACGCACACGCACACACACACACACACACACACACACACACACACACACACACACACACACACACACACACACACACACACACACACACTTCACCTGTTTTTCTTTGCTGTTTATGATGATCAGGTCAGATTGTTTGGCTGTACAGTATGCTCTGCTCTCCTCCCAGGTTTTACTCTCAGTAGAGATGTAGAGATAACACACACCATCACCAAATGTGAATTCACGTGATTCTAACAACACAATATAATGTTAGACACTGTTTTTACATGCTCAGATTAATGACAAATGATTAACAACATGATATAAGAATGAAGAAAAACAGTGATGTCTCACTGACCACAGAGAATCTTCTTGATGTCATCTCGTTCAATTAGGTTGGTATGTCTGGTCTTTAACTCATCAAAACTAGTCTGCAACTTGTCTTTCTGTTTGGTCATGTTGTCATGTCTGGTCTGTAACTCTTCAAATCTAGTATTCCACTGGTCTTTCTGTGCAGTCATGTTGTTAAGTCTGGTCTGTAAGTTGTCTTTCTGTTCAGCCATGTTGTTAAGTCTGGTCTGTAACTTGTCTTTCTGTCCAGTCATGTTGTCATGTCTGGACTGCAGGTAGTTTTTCTCTTTAATCGATGCACAATCTGTAAAGAAGGAGAATCAATAAACAGATTATCTTTACATTCAACTTTATTCTGATTGTTATCTTCATTTGACAATGAGACAAAAGGACCTTTTGCTGAAAGACGTCATGTACGGTGGGGAGTGTTATACACTGGTGTTTAGGATGGAGGAACTGTGGCCAAGTGGCGAGGTGGGAGGGATCATATTTAATTATGTTGTACAGACCTCTGCCTAATGACTGCTGTACAGACCTCTTATAGACAAATCCACAGACGCGTTGCCTGTAGGCAGTCATAACTGCGGTGTCCACACCACGACACCACGACACCGCAGGTATGACTGCCTACAGGCAGTGTGTCTGTCTGTAGATTAGTCTATACAGGTCTTCAATGTTTTCATGCCAAGGACCCCCTAGCTGAGAGAGAGGTGAAGCAGGGACCCCCTCTGTATTGTATGAAATTGTGTATCAGATTAAACTTTTTTTGTTTACTTGGTCTGCTCTTTTTTCCCTCTACACCTATACCTCTTTGCCAAAAATAGCTGATCCACAAGCTCACAACGTCTCGCAGCGCGAGGCGTTGTGAGCTTGTAGATCTGCTATTTTTGGCTAAAGTTCTCCTCAGAAAAGAGATGCTAGGGTTCAAGTGGTTAAGGTAAAAAAATACATTATATCACACAAAGATTTGGCGGACCCCCTGTAGTGACTCTGAGGACCCCCTAGGGGTCCCGGACCCCCTGTTGAAGACCCGTGGTCTATACAGTAGGTGGATATAAACTCAGGCTCTGCATGGACAGATAATGGACTATACCTGTCTATGTGACCTGTCCATGAAAAAAATGTTGTCTATAGGGGTGTTAGTTACCCTCTGAATTTGTTTCCAGTTCACTGGAGTATGAAAGGCAAAGTCCATGGACAGTCCACTGGACTCTCCATAATGTGTTCCCTGTTATAAACACTACATAAACACCTAAAGAAACTGTTCAATAACATCTGGTAATGATCGAAACAGAACTTGGCAGTGAGTGAATTTGAAATAATCTATCTATAGCTGACTAATCAGTAAGCTTACTGGAGCTCTCCTCCCACAACTGTGCGCACGCAGGCAGGGGAAAAAAATCACCTAAAGAAATTATCAATCTGCTTCACATTTTACGCCAATCCACCTACCTCAAAGAGGTAAAATCTCAAATATTTAATTCAACAGCCATCAGCAGTATTTGTGAGTCAAAACGTAGACACACATAGTGTTCATAGAAAGATACTCACAGAGTATGACCAGGACAATGATGCCAGCCAATAGGAGAAGACACAGCAGCCCCACACACACTGCAGCAGCTATGTAGCGATTCTGCTTTGACACTTCACCGCCTGAAAAACAAACGGCATCAACATAATAGACACTTCATCACACTTTACTTTATATTAGGTTTTAGAGAGTTTAGTTCCAAAATAAGACATTTGAAATAAGTTTGAAATACATTTTTTGAGTGAAAATGGCAGATCTACAAGCTCACAACTTTTTTTTTTTTTACGAGTGCATTTTTTAAGACGCACCTATTATAATGGATAGTAAACCAAAAAAGTCATAAAGAGAGTTTACCCACGTCTGCAGACACCACTACGCTGTCTAACGCCCATAGCTACGTGAACCCATTAAAACCGGGAAAGGATCCGTGTACATTTTAGATTTCAGTGTTGGCTATTCAAAAATAGCAGATATACAAGCTCACAGCACGTCACATCTGCTATTTTAGATTTTTTGGGGGAAAAATCTGCTGATTTAGAAGGCGTTTGTACAATCGGCCTCTGGTCTTGCGTTAATTAACTAATTATGGAATATTTTTTTCTTTGTTTAGGTTTTATTTTACCTCCATGCTGCTGTTGTGCTGTGTTGTTCTGTACAGCATCCTTCTGTATGCCGGGGTCAGGGTTGGGGTCAGGTTGCTTTGCAGTCACATAGATACTACTATATACTATTCTATCTTCCCACTCTTCTCTGTCTTCTCCCTCTTCTTCTCCCTCTCCTTCTCTCTCTCCTTCTCTCTCTCTTCGGCCATATCTGACCTTCTTGGTCAGATCTGGCTTGGCATACACGTCCTCACTCATTCTAGTTGATCTGCAAACTGCACTCGCTGTACGATTTGTAGGAAAACAAAGGTCACAAAAGCGGAAGATTAAAATGAATGCTTTGAAAAAATAGTGAAGTCATTTATTTCTCCTTTGTTCCTGAAAACTTCCCTTTCGGTAAATGCAAAGGTGCTAATTTGTTTATGAAACACTGTAGCTTTATGTATTCACAGACAATGAGTGCATATCATCGCATTAACCCTTTAAGGCCTGAGGCCGATTCTACAAATGTCTTCTAAATCAGTAGTTTTCAAACCTTTTCGTGCCAAGGACCCCCAAATTGATACGTATTTGGCCGCAGACCCCCCCCCCCCCCCCATCTGAAAATGCTTTGTGCCAGGGAGAAGATTTGTGTTAAAAAATACAAAATGATTCAACATTTTTCAAACACTTTCAAGATTTTTCAAAAATGTTAAAATGTACAAGCTCACAAGTGACTTGCTCTGAGCTTGTATATCTGCTATTTTTTATTGGCCAATGCTAAAATCTAATATGACACTTTCCCGGTTTTAAGTAAATAACATCACTGTCAATGAGGAACATGGCAGGTTCTTCTGGTGGTCCCCCTTGTCCAAGGTCGCTGTTTTCTTCAAGCCCAGATCAGCTGCAGCGTCTCCTCAGCCATGAATTCTATCAAACCACCTGCAGCCACTGTGTTTGGCGGCTGAATTTATTCCACGTTTGGAGACGTTTATTACCTTTTGCAGCAATATCAGTAAAAGTGACCGTTTTATACTCCAGCCACAGTATCAGTGGTCACAAACACTGAGCTTTGACCAGACATGGTATGACCAAGGTGTATGCTGAGTTCTGTTGCATCAATTTGGTCTGTGTGGACCCCAGCACATAGCCTACCTGGTCTGTGTATGTTATGTATACACTATGAATACATTCACAACAGCCATATTGTGAAGACATTCCCAGCTGTTACCAATGATACTAATGAAGGCTCTGTTCCATTCTGGTCAAACAGAGTCAGGGTGCTGATATTGTGCATTGTTGGCTCACTGGAAACACTCTGTTACACCAGTGTGTCTAAAGTTGGGGTCCAGGGACCCTCATGGGCTTCCAAATGGCCCCTTACGGGTGTGTAACTCTGAGAGTGTACAAATGGAACCAAATGTAAACCACTGTGCTACACTAAATGGAACAGAGCCTTCATTAGTATCATTAGTAACACCTGTGAAGGAAGTGATAATATGGCTGCTGTGCATAGAGCCTATTGCCCTTTAGGCCAGTGGTTCTCAACCTGAGGGTCGGGGGTCTGGTCAAACATTGACCAAATTGTCAAATAATATTAGAAAGAGGCAACAATTTAGAAAATGGCCGATCTACAAGCTCACAACGCGGGGCATCTGCTATTTTCACAATAGTTATCTATGGAACAGAGTCAAACTAAAATCGAATGCCCCAACTCCTACATTCCAAGTGCTTATCAGGGTGGGGGGTCCCCGGTTCATATATGATTATTTTTGAGGGGGTCACGGCCTGAAAAGGTTGAGAACCACTGCTTTAAGCTGTAACATTACTATGTTTTTCTTGGTAATGACAACATGCCACACTACCTTTTTTAGTTTTTCCTTTTTCCTTGTTATTATTTGGGGGCATTTGCAGGTCTTATTCAACAGAAACAGTGGAGAGAGACAGGAAGGGCCTTGGGCCAGATTCTAACTCGGGCTGAGCCTTAAAGGAGCATGTCACCCATTTTCAACCATATCTTCATATAATCCTCATTAATGCTCATTAGCACCATTTCCGTCTACTCACTCTGTGTCTCATTGGTGTGCTGTGGACAGTTCAGAAACCTGACTACCAGTGACATCATCGATGGGGATTCCAAGCTACAGTAATATAAACGACAGCCTTTCTCTTCCTGGAAAGGTAGCATGCTGAAATAGAAGCAAATTGTTCTCGCATTAATAAAGGAATAAAGTTTGAAAACTTGTTTGAAACCTGTCTACCAATGATGTCACTGGTAGGCGGGCACAGCGTTTAGCAGACAGAAAGAGTGTCATTTCATAATGAGCATTAGTGAGGACCAGTTGAGGATAAAAAGGTTAAGCGCTACTTTAATGGTATGCACTCTACCAGCTGAGCCAACTTGGGGCGCCCACCACATTACTTTTAGATGTGTTCGATGTCCACGCAATTGTCTCCATACAGCCTGTAACTCTGTAATACACTGTAATGATTAAATAATGACGGTCATTTATTATATCCCTGCCCCCCATCGGCCTGTGCCTTTTCATACACACACACAACCCCAAAACATTGTCATCACATGACCCAGGCAGACAGAAAGATGGTGGGAGGTAGGACACGCCTCCTGGCGGAGATTTGCACTCTACTGAGCGCGCCTGTCAAGTTTACAGTATGTTCTTTAACCCATTAAGACCTGAGGCCGATTCTACAAATGTCTTCTAAATCACAAACAGTTTTCTGAAAAACGTATGACGCACAGTGGTGCTCAAAACTTTTCATGTCAAGGACCCCTAAAGTATTATGTATTTGGCCGCCAACTGCCCATCTCAAAATAGGGACCCCCAGAAGCAAAGATTTTTTAATTAAAAATGTTTGTTTAAAAATATATATTATATTGAAAGATTTGCAAAAATGTTCAAGATTTTTTAAAGAAAATAGCAGATCTACAAGCTCATAGCACGGCACGAAGTGACGCACTATGAGCTTGTACTGTATATCTGCTATTTTTTTTTTTGAAAGATCATGACACACACTCAAATATATAGCTAAAAGCTAAAATGACACAGATGCTTATTGGGTTACTGTACTGCTCCACTGTATGTATGGGGCTTCTTTCTTTTTTTCCTTTATTTATTCAGGGAAGCACATTGAGAGCAAGCCCTCTTTTTCAAGGACGCCCTGATCACAGCATGTAAAACAAAGTACAGGTATAAAACACAATACATATAATGAAAAACAATAACACACATTTGAACTACAATAAAACAAATCACAGTTGCCAATAAATATAGGGTTACATGAAACAGGAGCATAGTCACTGTGTAAAGTGTACTCAAGAAGCACCCAAAATGTCTCTATTGAGATCTGCTAGTTTCAAAAGATTTGTGTACATTTCATACATTTGAAAACTTGTGAAACGGGACATTCTGCATAATGAGTACCTTCTACTTTTGGTACTAAGTACATTTTTATACCAATACCTTTGTACTACTCAAGTAAATTTTCAATTCCGGACTTTTGCTATTTCTACATATTGATGCTTTTAGTAAAACATGTGAGTACTTTTCCCACAACTGCTCAACTCTGGCAAGAAAAACAAGTGATGGTGCAAGAGGCATGTCCTGCACTGGGTTGAGTCCTGTGGCTGTTGACAAGCCAGCCTGCTGTTGTTGTTTAAGACTGGGAGAACTCCATCAAAGGTGGCATGGACACATTATGCACCGGTCAGAAGGGCCTGAATGTCCCCCCACTATTGGGGGGACACTATTGCGATCGACTGGTCTATTTATGTATTTATTTTTCCAGACCGGCGCCTCACCAGCACCTCACCGTTTCCCATTGTGTTGCTGCAATGACCGTTCTGTTGTAATGGCTACGTGCAGTTGCTCTCTCAGATCAACTAGGTGTCATCGTATCAGACAAGCTAATACACAACAAATCGTTGATCTGTGTATGCTGGCTGTGGGTGTGAATGAAGTAAATGCCCGCGGGGCTTGGCTGCTAGAATCAAGTGCTGCTATGATAGACTGACTGCAGGGATCAGATTACTGCAGGCAAAATATGGGGGAACAAAGTTGTTCCTCCAGTTAAAGTGAGAGCCGAGAGTACACGCACAAAGCACATCAAATTATACCTCTGTGGAATCAAAGTGCACCGTGGCATCACGTGATCATGAATCCTTATTAATCGAGGCGAAAACATGCAATTTAAGGTCAATGTCTCTTATTGTAAGCTGCTACAGCATGGAGTAGGCTGTAGCTGACATCTCGCCTACTGTGTTAGAACAGCATTTTAGGTTTGGCAGGTCCATAACATAATGGGTGCCTTCTGGGTGTGTCTTTCTTTTTTCTTTTTTTATGTCGGCTTCACTCAGAACCAATTTCAGGGGTCCATGAGGGTTTGGGTCCACCATTTTGAATGTGAAGAGCTCTATGTGTATAATATCTAATCTAATATGTTCACTATTTATTCTGACTTCCTTACACACAATTCCCTTAAATTAAAGTCTGAAAATGACTTTAACATTTACAATCTGTTCTTTACCCAGAGCTATAGTGCTTATAGTTCGTTAATTAAATTCCGAGGGCTCGTTGTCCATTTGGTTACATTTGTATACTCTTCGGAGCTACACCAAAACTGACAGTGACGTCATCGGCGACCCCCCAGCTAATGTCCCCCGACTTTTTCTCTCATGATGGCGCGCTTGCTTGGACATCAAACGCAAATCCTCCCTACTGTTTCCACACATGCTTGAACATCCATATGTCAACAGCTGACAACTTTCTGTAAACAGCCATGCTCACAGGATGTGTCCAAAACTACCGATGTTTGTTTAAAGTCCCGCCTGGCCGGGCGGCATCATTTGAACTGAAGCAGGGCATCGTGGAAGAGAAGATAAAGGGAGATAGGAGAGGAGTGGAGAGGAGTGGAGTGGAGTGGAGTGGGGAGAGGAGAGGAGAGAAACAGTGGGTCGGGACCCACATTTGGGTCGCAGACCGATTGTCACAAGTAAATATTTCCTTGTGTCCGTTTCCTACATTTTGAAATATATTTCAAAGATCAAAAAAAGTTTAAACAAAATAAGTCACAATTGTTCATCAATTAAAAACAATTAAAAAAAAAATCCATAAAACAAAATCTAATAATTTCCATAAATATATATTTTTTAAAGTTTAAGAAGTAGTGAAAATAGCAGATCCACAAGTTAGTAGATCGGCTACTTTCACTACTTTGGGTCCTGGGCAAACGGAAATTAAATGAAAAACGTCCTTGTTTGTATTTTGAGGCGATGCTGTGGGCGAGTGGCAGACAGTATGCTCTCAGAACATAGTTGACGCTCCAAGCTAAATTGGCCTCAACCCTGCTCCTGTCGTCACGGGATCTTTTCCCGCCAAACACTTTCCGCCAAATCCTTTATGATACAACATCACAGGGAGCTCTGCAGACCGAAGATAATCCTTCAAACATTTTCATCACTTCAATCCCCCATTCCCCCAACCCCGTCCATTCCATCTGCACACTGATTGGCTGTCTGCAGATCTAATCTGCCAGCCAGAGCATGCAGGTCCTGACAGATCGCACACCAAAAACAGCTCCGTTCCCCCCTCAGGGTGACGAGGTGTCAAAATAATACTCTTCTCAATGCTCTGAGTGGCGGCCTCGTTTTGAAATATGTAATTTCAGCCACACACCTATACAGTAACATTATTCCAATGCACTGGTTCTCAATATGGGGTCCGGGGACCCCCGCGCGAGTCGGAGGGCTCGCTCGAAACGGTGGTCCTTGAGGCGGTTACAGGAGGTCCCAGCAAGGGTCTATTTCACTCATTATTTCACCAGCTAGAAGTTAACCCAATGAGAGAATGCATAAGAACAGTCTGTCTATTCTCTTCAGAAAGTTCGGTGGGATACGCATTCTCACATTATTAACGGAGGTTTACTGGTTTATAACTCTAGTTGCACAACAAAAATAGCTGATCTGCAAACTCACAAAAACTGGTAACCCACCATGTCCCTTCTCTCTCTCTCTCTCTCTCTCTCTCTCTCTCTCTCTCTCTCTCGCTCTCTGGCCCCCCTCTCTGTCTGTCTGTCTGTCTGTGTCTGTCTGTCTGTCTGTCTCACACGCTGTGCATGCGAACACACGCACGCACGCACGCACGCACGCACGCACGCACGCACGCACACACACACGCACGCACGCACACACGCACGCACACGCACACACACGCACGCACACACACGCACACACACACACACACACACACACACACACACAGGACACGCAACTTCTCCTGCCATGTTTAATTTACAGCACTCTTGTCCGGTGACCATTTGGGAGAAACTTCAGAGAAAACTATTTCCTACAAAAATAACAATCTATAAGCTTTTTACCAGATGTGCATCAATGCACTGTTTATGAACTATGCTTCATTCTGCCAGTGAGTTGGTTTATGATGGTGCTCTAAGGAGAGAGGGAACTCACATCACATCATGTTGAGAGAGACAGAAAAATACAGTAAAATACAGAGGATTTGTACTTTGTTGTAAGACGGAATTGTGTGCCGAAAAAAGCTGATCTATGCAAGCTCACAACGAGTTGCATTAGATTGGCATTTTGGGGGCATGCAACTGTATGCTATAAATGAAGCATAAGATTGGATAAAAAAAATGTCTAGTGGGGAGAAGGGGGTATCATGCACCCCCCAGAAATATACTTCTAATCATTTTCTAGATTGGAGAAAATGTGTAGAAAATGATGAGCTATGAAAATTTCATTTTCACTGTATCTCAGTAGCACTTAACTGAACAAATAAGGTGTCAATACATGTTGTGAGGGTCAAGGATCATAGAGTGATCACATGTACCTGTGGCATGCTGGTGTGCCAAATCAGTGCTGCCATTGCACATTTTTAGCCATCTGCAAAATAATTGCTTACCAATCACTTTCTTCGCCAATCTGTTCATAAAGGTGTCTACTACACCTCTCAATTAGTTCCAACCCAAATCCTCAGTGAAACTTTGTGAGAGCCAATCAAAGTTGGGGTACCCCGAGGGCCTGGGTGAAAAACTGTACAAATTGGCCAATATGAGCTTATGGGATGTCTAATTAGTGCTGAATCCATTCCCACTATTAGATTTTAGTAAGACTGACCCCATGCCATATAATCGGCCACACACACCTTTTAGGCAGGCTCCATCAATTTGTGGTGGCCATAATTTTCACTTTTCACATTTTTGTTGAGTGGTATATTTTGATACTCAAATGGAAATGTCTTTAATTTAGCATTAACTTTGAAATGTGATCTAAGAGTCTATGTCCATGTTTGTGATGTCCAGCAATGCATCTATTACCACGGTGCAGTCATGCGACCTTGCCTCGTTAGCATATTTGGCAATAATATTTGTTTATTTGATAGGGACAGTATAATGTTAATGAACAGGGCATTCAGCAGTACAGCATTGCATAGAGCAATTAGAATGCGGTGTAAAGAATGCGGTAAAGGATGCTATTTTCATCCTTAGTCCCTGACATGTAACAATAAAAACAAGATACCACAGTATGTAAGACAAAATACAAGGTAAAAAACTAAATACAAAACAAACATAGCAAAAGTGCAGTGCGTAAATAAAACTAGAAAACAGACAAACATACGGTGGCATTTAAATGAAGGAGAACACAAAAATAGTGAAATACCTTTAGGTACAGATTATTTAAGAGTTGATGTAAGAATCATTAAAAAAAACCTGGCCTCGGTTTAGAATGTGTGGTCTGGGAGAGAGAGCTCCAGTTCAGCAGAACGTGCAGGTCAGCAGGGGAAATATTTGACTGTGTGTCGGTGCTTTGCACAGAGTGAATAATGTCCGACATGACAGTTTAATGCTTATTCTGGTGAAAAACGCTTCCTCCGTGACTTTCTGGGGCAGAGCGGTAATCGTCACTGTCGGGGTGGAAACCTTGTATGTCCAAAACCGTTGCCTCTCAAGAAATGGAACAAAGAAGGACTGCATGTGTTCAAATAGCTCCAAGTTATTATTTAGTCACAAGCTCTAGTTAATAGTTTTCATTGGTTCAATTATATAATAAAACCCAGATATAAAACACTTAAAGACCACTTCACCAATTTTCAACAATTTCAATATTTCAAACTTTGACTTTGACCTCTTTATTGATAATAAATTATGTAAAATACCACACCACATTATCAAAAGGATAACATGCAAAAAAGCCAGGGGCTTATTTCCATTGCGGTCCTTTATGTGCAAATTATGTCGTGTTGCATAATGTGTATGTGTATGCGTGTACACATTTTTTATTCTTTATTCTTTATCAAGAATAATGGCTTCCAGGAAGAGAAAGGCTGTAGTTTCTATTAGCTTGGAATCCCCATCGATGATGTCACTGGTAGGCAGGTCTCTGAACTGGCCACAGCCCACCAATGAGACACAGAGTGAGTAGACAGAAATGGTGCCATCTAATAATTAGTGAGGACCAATTATATGAAGATAGTTTGAAAATGGATGAAATGCTCCTTTAACCACTTTCACTTTACTTTTTTTTTGTCAAAAATATTTTTGCGTGACACTCTTGTACATACAGTACATGGGCAACTGGCGACCCGGGGGCCACATGCGGCCCCACCTTCAGTTAATGCGGCCCACAGGTTAATATTGGAATACTGATATATTGTTGATTTCAGCAGTTACAATTCCAAACATGCAAACATGACCCGCTTTAATTACTTCAGTCTAAATTAGTAGCTTAATGACTAGTATTAAAATTCTATTGTCTTTTTTATGTCCAATATATTTGTATTTAAGTTCATAAAGTTAACATAAGTATAACTAAATGCATTTGAAATTATTGACATATAGATTGGCGAATTAAGGCTTTCATTTTAAGAAAAAAGTTAAAATACGGAGATAAGAGATGTCTGCAAAGGGCAATATTTGATGAAAACACATTAAAAGGTTGAAATATGGAGATACAAGGTATCTGCCCAACAGCGTTATTCAGGGGAAAAATGGTTCCTTCATGACTTTCCAGGGCAGAGGAGAGTATACTCATACTCCATGGGGCCGGGGAGGGTTTCAGTGAAATATGCTGCTTATTCACATTCATGAATTCAAGCTGGGGATATAAATTACACCCCAGACATGTCAATCCCACTCCCCCATGTAGAGTACTATTTCATCACAAAATGAAAGGGAGGGGAGCGCACGGCGATCAACGGCATAATTCGTGACTCGTCCATTTTGGAGTATGAGACACATTTTCCAGCATGACGTCACGTGAAGTAGCGATGCACAATTATTCTTTCTATTATATCTTATAGCTGCAATCTGTAAATTGTATGAAAACATCTACTCTAAACAAACTACCGCTCAATCAAGAGGCAATCCTCGCTTGGTCAGGAGAGATTGTTGAGCATATCAGCTTCATACAGTAGGCCTTCTGTCAACTAGCTGTATGACCTTAGTTGACAGGTTGACAGGACCCATGTTGGCATTAGGGATGCACGATTAATCACTCTTCATCTGCAATATCTGCCTTAAAAATATCGGTATTGAACCGATAATAATATAGTTTTGACCATAGCCAATATATATTTTTTTTTTTAATAATTATGTTTGAATGTGAGCTTTAAAAAAAGAAGAAGAAAAAAACAGTGAAATAGGACGTTCTGCATTTCACACACAGTACTTTAATAGTACTTTTGGCACTTATTTTGATGCCAATACATGCACTTTTTCACAAGTCAAATTTTGAATACAGAGTTATTTTTCTACATTGTGGTAGGCCTATTGCTGCTTTTACTTAAAGGGCAAGACCACTTTGGTAGAGGTTTGGGTTGTTCATGGCAAGTTACCTTGCCATGATGTAACAACCAAGGTGGAGAATAAATAAAAAAATAATTGCGCCATTAATTAGAAATTGATAATTCAAAATATGCAGATGTGACTTATAGTCATTGGAATGCCTTCTGAGGGTAGCAACATGCTTCTTGTTGACTTACAGTGTACGGTGAAACAGGTTACTAACTACACAACCCAAACCTCTACCAAAGTGGTCTTGCCCTTTAAGTAAAGGTAGCAATACCACTGCAATAGGACATGAATGGAGGGCTGCTCTAAAAATACAGTTGATGGTTGTTTGCCAGAAATACTCCCCTTGAGCTTATAAAAGTGTTTCCATTTCTTTTTAAGCTCCATGTTAGGCACAGCTCTGGAAGATTAAGGACACAGCAAGACACATTAATCTGCTCATTCATACAACATTGTAGCCACAGGTTATGAAGGACTAGGAATACTTTCACACACGCACACACACACACGCACGCACACACACACACACACACACACACACACACACACACACACACACACACACACACACACACACACACACACACACACACACACACACACACACACACACACACACACACACACACACACACACACACACACACACACGCACGCGCAATGTAAATCAACAGATTCAGGGGATCAAATCCCCTCAGATTTAACTATTTCTGGATGCCTCTCTAATAGCTCTTGTCAGGCATCATTTTGTAATTAGGATAACTAAATTAGCTCACTCCAAACCCAGTCAGCAGTCATAAATGTAATGAAGTTATTAAGGTTGCAGATTTATAGAACCATTAATATAGGCTATAAACTGATGATCTGACTTCATTACATTTATCTTAGCAGGTTGTAAAAATGGCATAAAAAGAAGAAAAAAGAAAGTAGGCCTAATAGTCTACAGTATCTTTACTGCCCCTTTTTCTGAAATATGCTGAGAAGCAAAACTCATGGGACATAATATATTATTTCTATAGACCCAATTAAAAATAAAACTAATTTAGACTTAGATTAATTGGAAAACTAAACAGCTTGAATATTAGGTAATATGCCTGCATTATTTTTTATTCCGCTCACTTGTTGCAAAGCATTTTACCTAAAGCCAACATCAACAGGACTGACCTTTTAAAGCATGTGGTTCTTAAATATGTTCTTGTGAAGGACCCCCAAATTAATATGTATTTGCATTTGCTTATAAAAATGACAAGTATACAGTCTATCTTCATTGCCATTTTCTATTAAATATGCTGAGAAGCTAAACTCACAGGACATAATTTATCAATTTATAATCGTATAATATATTATTAGCATTAATACAGTATTATAGTGGCTACAGTATCATGAGGAAGACTCTACTCTTACAGTACATGTAAGCATACTGTATACTGTATAGTGTTTAATCCTTACCACACTGCTATGATAACCGCTTTTTCCTCAGGAATGGATAAATCTGTCTGTCTGTCTGTCTGTCTGTCTGTCTGTCTGTCTGTCTGTCTGTCTGTCTGTCTGCCTGCCTGCCTGTCTGTCTGCCTGTCTGTCTGCCTGTCTGCCTGCCTGCCTGCCAGCCAGCTAGTGTTGCCATGTCTGCTCATTATAAGCGACTTTAGGCTTTTCTGTAAAGTTGCTTGTAAATTATTGGTGGTTGGGGGTTTTTGGGCGTGTTTTTTAAGATTTTGTTGCTTATTTGTGGCTTGCTTCCTAATGTTTGCTTCCTAATGTTGTTTAAACCAGTGGTTCTCAAACATGTCAAGGACCCATATGTAGACCTAAGTAATTGTCCGTGTATCCCCATCTGAAAATATTTGATGCCTAATGGTATTTGTCCCTGGCATTCAATATTTTCAGATATATATTTTATAGAACTTAAGTGGTTATGTTTAGTAGGCTAATACAAATCTAAATCTACAAAGTACTAACTAAAGTTTTCAAATAGTAGTGGAGTAGGCCTAAAAGTACGATATTTTGCTCTGAGAAGTGGAGTAGAAGTAAAATAATTGAAGATTGTAAATACTTCAGTAAAGTAAAAAATACCTCAAAAGTATACTTAAGTACAGTTCTTGAGTAAATGTACTTTAGTTACTTTTACACCACTGGCTTTCATATACCTAGCTGCTTATTTCTCTCGCAAAATCTGGCAACAACACTGCCAGCAGCCATCTGCACCAGAGAGCGGCTCAGTGGCTGTGAAGTGTCCGTCCTGGAAGCATCTCACAGCGGACTGGACCACTGGACTGACCGCATGGATGGAGACAGGCTGTGGTTGTACTGTGGACAGACGCGTCTGGACGCAGCAGTGAAAACATGTTGGATTATGATGGAATAATATTTTCTTGATCACCGTGGAAGGAATGGATCCGTAGTTTTTTTTTTTTTTTTAAATATCAACGTTACAACTACAAATAACGGGACAAAATGTAGTTACAATATGGAAGAAAAAAAAGATAAAGGAAAAAAATAAAATAAGCTCGAGGTTATACTTTTTAGGCAATATCACAGATCCTTCTGGTTTTCATATAGCTTTAGTGTAGCTACAATGCTTGTATGACAATATTATGACAATAATAAGGCTTTAAAAACAATCATATTTGGACGTTGGTTAGCAACTCTGCAAGAAATGGATCCATAGTTTTACAACGCGTTTGCTGTACAGAAGGACGTAATAACTACTAAAGAACACATATATGGGAATAAAAGTTGGATTTGGAATCTCAAGTAACCTTAAAGGAAGAGATTTTTCTGGAAAATATAGTAAGACGAAACTGGATTAGTCATCCTTTTTGGGAATTTCTTTTTTTTGGCTTTGATTTTTTTGGCTTTGATCATTTTAAGGACGTATGCATGGATTACAAAAGCGTCCAACACCAAATAAAGGCATTTATTTTGGTTTGATTGAAGTAACGCACTACAGTCCCGACGCTTTTGGCTGTTCTGTCTGTCTGTCCATTCAATGACAGATGATATCCTTTCAGGATCCGTTCCGCATCCATCCATCAGGGTGAGCTCACTGTCTGCAGTGGTGGAAAAGGTAGGCTACTCACATTTTGTAGGCTACTTGAGTAAAAGTGTCAATGCTGCAATGTAGAAATACTCTGTTGCTGCAAGTAAAAGTAGGCTACGGAATTAAAAATGTACTTGAGTAAAAGTGCAAAAGTATTGGTAAAATGTTCTTAGAAAGTAGGCCTACTCATTGTGCATATATTTTCCTCTGAGATGTAGTGGAGTAGAAGTAAAAGTACTGAAAATTGGAAATACTCCAGCAAAGTCAAAATTACCTCAAAATTGAGTAGTTGCTTTCCACGCTGCCTCCAGGATGCTGTTTTATTAACTCCTCTGGATCCCATACTGCAGGCCAACAGAATCCCCATCAGAATCCTCAGCATGTTGACGGCTCACCAGAACCACCTGATCCACCAGGAATACCTGCAGCCTCTCAGGACAGCTACACTCAGCATTGAGGTATAGAAACAACACAACTCTTTGTCTTATGACAAGTTTTAATTAATTCATTAAGTTTTAATGAATTTACTTATTTATTAACTCAATGATTATCAACATGTTTTGATCAGTTTGATAATTATGCAGTTATTATAGGCCATCCCATTTGATTTTTTTTTTGGGACCCCTATATCTACACTGTAAAATCCTCAGGGTTATTTTAACTGTGAGAGCGCACTTAGACTAATGGGTCCATTTGGTTCTATAGCTAAATTCCAATCCCCCAAACTCGGTCACTCCTCCACTCGCGCCTAAGCCCCGCCCCTGCGCGGAGCCGAGGATTATTTGCGAGGACGGAGTGGTCGACCGGTTGGCCTCACAGGATCGGAATGCACTCAAGCGTCATTTCAAAGCGTTCCGCGATCACTTATGACGTTTCATACAGCTGGACCAGAGCAGAGGCGTGGATGAAAATATACATGCATAGAATAATATGCAGGTATAGAATAATACAGAATATAAGAATAGACAATTCATCAATGTGGATGGCCACATTGTTATCTTTATAGTTAACATTTTGCGCAAAGCCGTTTATTCCTGAAATAGTGAATGGCCGGTGTTTTCGGCATGGTTTTGGGTTTCAAGCATTGTTTGTGTGGCCACATGTGGAGGAGGAGAATTTATACGTCACGGAAGAAGGGAAAAAAAACGTGTACACGTGATGCGGAAGTCTGCCGCGAGGAGCTGTGGAGACGGTCGAGCGTACACTTCATAGATATAGAAACCTAGATACCTCATTGGCCTCTGCAGTTCATTGTAACGACTGGTATCTCAATACAAGGCTCTTCCGCAGGGCTGTTTGACTACTGTCCAATCACATCGCGTTAACTACTGGCCAATCACAGCGCGTCTAACTGACTAGTTGCTGCACGGCTGCCTCTTAAGAAAAGACCCGCCCCACCTGCCTCTGTTTGGCCTACCGAACGCCCCCTTCTGTGACGCACACGGAAGTTTCCAGCTTGCCCTGCTGAAGCGGAAGGAAGTGGAAGGCTAGCCCAAGCCTTATATGGGCTAGCCCTGCGGAACAAGGAAGCGCGCCCGAGATACCAACGCTTCAGAGCCGAAGGAGGCGTCTACCTTTATATGTCTATGGTACACTTCATGTACACTCGCTCAATGCGGAAGCGGAGAGCCTCCTCGCCTCCTCCACTCGACTCCACTCGCCTCCTCCAAGAAGCAAATGAACAATTGGAACCAGACTACTTCCGGTTCGAAGTCGGAGTGACCGAGTGGGAGTGAGCGAGTTGCCGAGATTTTCGGTATTAGAATTTGGCTTATGTGTAGCTACACTCTCAGAGTTACAGTAAGGGTCCATTTGGACCCCTGGTGGTCTCGGACCCCATGTTGAGAGCCAGTGGGATAGACTATGTGTGTAATCCAACCAACCACTACCAACTATGATTCTTTCATGTTGCACTCTTAACAACATATAAGTTGTTTTAAACCATTTTAAGATTGATCGACTGGCTGGCTGGCTGGCTGGCTGGCTGACTGACTGACTGACTGACTGACTGACTGACTGACTGAAAATAAGGGCATGAATAAGACAATAAATATCAGTTGTGCTGCACTTATATTAATATATCATTTCCTAGTAAGCTTGGACTGTGTAGCTACGTATGTATCAACTTGCTTTTTATATACCTTGACCAAAATATTGTAGTGTCCTATTGTATGTCATAATATGAAATTACACATTTTAAAGCCTCATTATGTAACGTTTTTTTATTTATTTAAATCTGTATGGTAGAGTATGTTAATACAGTAGGCTATGACTAATTGGGGTGATTGTATTTTGTCTCCATTCTGTTGAGACATTTAGATCGTGTCAAAGGTCATGTCTCATCTAGACACAGGATCTGACACACATTTTGACCCGATGGTCAAGATTCAATGTATCCCCTGAGCAAGCAGGCAGGCTCTATTAGCTCAGTGGTAAAAAAATAAATCAGGACTTGCGCAGGAAACCAGGTACAATTCCAGGGTAGAAGAGGAAAGTTACGTAGTGCTGCTTTTAAGACAAGAGATTCAACCTATATCAAGCAATACTAACTTATTGTAATTTTTTAATATAACTCATACAATAATTTTTTTTCCTTCTTTTTTTGTAGTTGGATGCCAATAAAAGCCCTCTGGCGCTGCTAGCACAGACGTGCAGTCAGATTGGTAAACCAGACCCTCCGTCCTCCTCCTCCTCCAAACTGTCCTCTGCCTCCTCTGGGAGGACGCGGTCGTCCTCCAGACCCTCCTTGGGGACGCCGGGGGACAAGGAGGCCCGCGGACGCTCATCCATGCCGGGTTCGAACCCGGGGGAACGGCGATCCTCCCAGGTAGGCCCCCCTTCACAATTATGAACCCATTCAAACCGGGACAGCATCTGTGTTATTTCAGATTTTAGCTATATCTATGTACATTGGCTATTAAAAAATAGCTGATATACAAGCTCATAGCGCGGCACGAAGTGACCCGCTATGAGCTTGTTTATCTGCTATCTTTTTTTTTTATTGTGAAAATCTGTGCAAATCTTTAAATATATACTTTTTAAGTGAACATTTTTAAATCAAATCTTTGCTTCTGGGGGTTCCTGGAACCAAATATTTTGAGATGGAGGTCCGCAGCCAAATACATCATTTTGGGGGTCCTTGACATGAAAAAGTGTGAGCACCATTGCTATTCTGTAGCAACATACGTTTTTCAGAAAACTGATTTAGAAGACATTTGTAGAATCTGCCTCAGCGGTCTTCACCTGATCACAATTATTTGAGATAATCTGAGATATCCAAACGTTTCAAAACAAGCTTGTAGATCTGCTATTTCCACTTCTTTTTTGACAATTTTGGAAAGTATCAAATTATTAATTCTATGGCCTGTTGTGGCCATAATACTGTACATTATTTATTTTGATTATTGGTTGCGGCCATCATTTAGTCCTTTCTTCGTATATTTCAGTTATTTGTTATATTTGTCCTGTGCCAATTTCTGTTAACAAAGCCTAAAAGGCAAACGGAAATGTAATTTGGATTTATATGTTCCAATGTTCAATGCCAAAAACACAAACAAATCCTTAAAGGAGTAGTTCACCCCAAAAATTACTTATTTTCTATCAATTATGAAGCCTTGAATTCAAGGAGAATTTTAGTTTTTGTCGGATTCCTGAGCCAATAATCTGATGACCGGCGAAGTCTCCAAACAGACTCAAATAGTCTCCTATTGAGGCTTCTACTGACCGATGATCAAATTATTGGCTTAGGAATGTGACAAAAACAAAAAAATCTCCATGAATTCAAGGCTTCATTGGGTGTGTAAATGATTGAAAAGAAGTATTTTTTTTCCGGTGAACTGCTCCTTTAATCGCAATTATTTGCATGACAATTAATTATCAACTAAAATGTCGCGACCGTGTCAACCCTACTCCCAGGAAGACAAGTGCAGCTTCAAGCCCTACAACGACGACAAGGTGGGAGGAGAGAGTGGCAGAGACGGAGCTGGCAGCAACCTCAACTCTGGTGGCAGCACTAGTGACAAGACCGGTGGCTTCGGCGTCCCCAGCAACACCAGCAGCACTGATGGCGATACACCTAACTGCCGGCACACTTTCCCAACGCGGACCACCTCCCCGAAGCCCGGAGCAGACGGTGGCAGCCCACCCACATTGACACAGCACCCGTCGCAGCCTTACAGACGGAGCCGGTCACCCAGTGGACGGCGGAACTCGCCCTCTACGACTCCAAGCGGAGAGAACGACAGACACGGACGGGCCAGTCCCGACAGCCCTGTCAGCGTTGGCAGCAGTAACGGACGCCATCTTAAAAAAGATACGGACGTAAACGACGGCGCGGACGCGGACGGTCCACAACTGGCAAACTCCAGCCAGGTCAGAGCTAGCGCTAACTCCAGCAACGCTAGCTCTGAATGCGGCGGCTCCGACCATGAGGGGGATGCTAAGGGAGACTCTCCCCGGCCCGCGCAGCCGAACCTGGGTTCGACTGGACACGTTGCACCCGTCTCCCCCTATAAAGCCAGTCCATCCATGTTCCTTCCGGCCTCCTCTGGTGTTAATGGATACCATGGTTCTCTGGCGGGAGCCTACGCGGGCTATCCACTCCACCAAGGTTATTATAGTTTTGCATGTTTTATTCGTTTTTATTTTTATTTTGTTTTCAGTGTCAGTTTATTTATTTTGTTTTTAAAGCGGGTTCACTAGTTGTTTTTTTGTCCCTTTTTGGGGCTTAATTTTAGTTTTGTTTGTACTAGTCTTAGTGTTAGTTTCAGTTTTCTATTGTACTATGGGTTGGTCAGGGGTGAGTTTTAAAAACTTCAGAGAAATAGCAGATATATCAACAGCTAATAAGCTCACAATGCATCACATCTTCTTGTGATGTGTTGTGAGCTTGTAGTTATCTTTCCTTTTGTTTTTAGTTTTTAACAGATTTTAAAACAGGTCTTAAAAACAGTCACAGAAGTATTGGAAGACAAGAAATATTGACAAAGACTAATATTTTAGTTAGTTTTGTAAACACGCAATACAGTTTCAGTTAGTTATCGTTTTCTTTGTGAAGCCTAGTGTTTGTTTTTATTTCAGCGAACCAAAATGTGTTTTTCAATACTACTTTTCATTATTGCGTTCGTCTTAGTTAAGTTTAATAACCCTGCATCCCACTATGTTCCAGGGACGGACTCGGCCAACACCGGCCCGGGCGGCGTCTCAGGAAAGCCCCCGCCCACCAGCCCACCCACGGCCTCCACCCCTCCCTCCTTCATCCAGAGTTTCTGTCGGGACCCCTACTGTCTGACCTACCCCTGCGCGCCCCACCTCAACGACCCCTCCTCCCTAAAATCCGGCTTCCCATTGGTCTATCCCTCAATCCACCCGTCCTCCTCCACCTTCTCCCATCCTCTCTACACCTACGGCTTCGTGCTTCCTAGCGAGCCCCCGCGTCACACGGGCAACTGGCCGTGCGACAAGCGCTTCGCCGCCTCGGACGAGCTCTTGTCTCATCTCCATTCGCCCAGAGGGATGGACGGCAAGTTCCTCTCCGTCTGCCCGTCTGCTGTCCCATGCACCTCTGGACCCGGCTGTCACCTCCACTCGTCCCACCATCATCAGAGCGGCCCGTCTGCGTCCCTTCCCGGCTCGCTGGCTCTCAGAGGACCACCTCCTCCTCCAGGCCTGGGTTTAGCCCGCTATCACCCTTACTACAACAAGATGCAACTGTCCCTGGGGCCTCCAGGATCGATCCCCCTACTACACCAAGGTCATTAAGAGTTTTGAATTTATTTCATTTTATTTCAATTTCAGTTTAGATTTGATTTGTTAGTTTTTTTTAACCCATTATGACCTGAGGCCGATTCTACAAATGCCCTCTATATCATAGGTTCTCAAACTTTTTCGTGCCAAGGACCCCCTAAATGATGTATATTTGGTCGCGAACCCCCATCTGAAAAGGTTTTGTGCCAGGGACCCCCAGAAGAAAAGATTTGTGTAAAAGTATTATTCACTTAAAAAAAAAACACTGTTCTAAACTACCAATCCTAAGAGTTTTCTGAAAAACTTACGTTGCTGTATATGTTGCAAAAATCTAAAATGACAGAGATACTTTCCCGGTTTGAATTGGTTAAAGCAGGTTTGGGAGTTGAGTTTCAAATATATAGTATATATATGTTCAAAGATTTTTTTTTCAAAGATAGCAGATCTACAAGCTCATAGCGCGGCACTCGGTGCCACGCTATGAGCTTGCATGTCTGCTATTTTTGAATAGCCAAAGAAATCTAAATGATGACACACAGATGCGTTCCCGGTCTTAATGGATTAAAGTAATTATTATTATGGAGTAGATAACAACCCTGCACTCTCTGTCCTCTGCAGCATCGTATTACCCCCACTACGCCCTCTACAGCCAGAGACTGGGACCTGCATCTGCTCTGGGCTACCAGTGAAGACCACCTGCTTAGAGAAAACCCCCCCAAAGCACTTATTATTAATGGCGATCCATTGCTTCTTCCCCTGCTTCAGACTGTGGACCGTATCGGCCTGAGAATAGACTTAACGGGAATCTCCTCGTGCCTTTTGGATGGTAACTGAAGAGGATTTGGTGTTCCTGACACACTAGAGGTCACTCTAGTCGAGGTCAGAAGACGGCGCTCGGGTGGCGCAGTGGTAAAGTGCCTGCCCACCCACACGGAGGTTGTGGGTTCAAATCCACCGTGGTGCACCTGCCTTTATCGAGCGTCTATGCGAACGCAATAGGCTCTATATGCACAGCAGCCATATTGGAAAGAAATTGGGCCTCTTCTTACTTCCTTCACAGGTGTTACCAATGATACTAATGAAGGCTCTGTTCCATTCTGGTCAGGGTGCTGATATCGTGCATGTTGGCTCACTAGAAACACTCCATTTTGGTTCCCAAATGGCCCCTTATGGTGGGTGTGTAACTCTGAGAGTGTACAAATGGAACCAAATGGACCCTTACGGGTCCATTTGGTTCCATTTGTACACTCTCAGAGTTATGGGGGTCCTTGAAAATAAGACAACCACAATGCCACACGAAATGGAACTGAGCCTTAATTAGTATTATTGGTAGCACCTGTGAAGGAAGGAAGGAAGGGGCCCAATTCATTCCCAATATGGCTGCTGTGCATAGAGCCTATTGGCACGTGTTCAGGGGGACGGAAGCCGGTCGGTGAGGGTGATAACTGTCACTTTGCGTAATCCTACGGGCTGTCAGCAGGGAGTGTTGGGCGGGAGGAGGAGAACGAAGGCTCTACGTCCTCCCGGTGGAGGCTCCTCACTGGCAGGTGAGTCAGTAGGATACGACAGCAGTGACAACACACAATGTGTGTGGGGAGGAATTAATTGGCATAATGACTTAAACAGGGAGAAAGGGGGGTAAAACACCCCCCCCCCCCAAAAAAGGTGTCTGCAGATGGTTTGGATGGATACTGTCTGTAATGATTGATTCATTGATTTAGTTTATTTGTTGATACACAAAGGCCCATTAGCACTTCCAAAATGAAGCATCCGACAGGGAAATAAGTTGGAGGTCTGGCCTGAAAGATGGCAGCTGGTTGGAGGCTTTGTAATGGCACCCTGGATTATCTTAATCACGTGAATGTGTCCCTATTCTGGGGCAAACTTTCGGCGAAAATAACGGATCCACAAGCTCGCAACGCGCTGTGTGTTTTGGTGTGTTTTTTTTGTCGGGGAAAAGGAGTGAACCAAGTACAGAATCCTTATAGACGCTGGTCAACTAACTACAGTATAAGGGTTTAAGTGGTTAAAGAATTACTGATGAGACTAATGAGAACCACCGATGAGACTCAGAGTGAGTAGACAGAGATGGTTCCATCTTATAATGAGCATTAGTGAAGACCGATTATATGATAAGGGTTAAAAGGGGCTTGTTTAAGCTCATGCTGCAAGTATTGATTTAAGTATAAATAATAGTCTCTGCATAACTGTAGTTCCCTTTTCCAGAAGAATGAACATTTCCTGTTCCGGGTCAGTGTCTCATAGCTTCATTTGATTGGCTCAGCAGCAGATTTGACCCGGCAACACATGGTGTCGGGTGTTTATGCCACCTTCTGGAAAAGGGAACTGTTAAGGTTGTTACACACCGGGGCGATTTTTTCGTGCGAATAATGAGTTTTTTTTTTAAAAACCTTATAAAGTCAATGGCTCCGTACATGGAGCGAAAAAGCGAAAAAGCGAAGCGAAAAAGCGTCTTTTAATTATTCGGAACGAGTCCGAATTTTGCGTATATTCGCTATTTTCGCCGGTGTGTAAGGACCTTTATGCACAATCTATTGCCATGTGACAAGACCAGCAATAGGCTCTATTCACAGCAGCCATATTATGAAGACATTCACAGGTGTTACCAATGATACTAATGAAGGCACTGTTCCATGCATGGTCAAACAGAGTCAGGGTGCTGATATTGTGCATGTTGGCTCACTGGAAACACTCTGCTACACCAGTGGGTCTAAAGTTGGGGTCCAGGGACCCTCATGGGCTTCCAAATGGCCCTTTACGGGTGTGTAACTCTGAGAGTGTACAAATGGAACGGGTCCATTTGGTTCCATTTGTACACTCTCAGAGTTATGGGGGTCGTGGAAACCACTGTGCTACACTAAATGGAACAGAGCCTTCATTAGTATCATTGGTAACACCTGGGAAGGAAGTGATAATATGGCTGCTGTGCATAGAGCCTATAGTGCTGTGTGGAGGTCTGACCGCTATGAGGCGCTATGAGGAGGTATGGTCCCCATGACAGATGCTGGATTAACATCTTTATAGTTTATTAAACTTTGCTTTGAGAGGTTTGCTCTTCAATTCCGTGTCTTCCTACTGAGAATTTGTTTGTATCTCTTTTTTGGTTCCTATGTTGACTGTATGAATCTATTATTTTTTAACATCATTTAATAAGATCTTTGACAATTCACAGGCCAGTTATATTCCCGAATATATTCCCTTAACACCTTTAATAATTAATATCAATATCACATCTGAGTTATTATACCAAAATACCCCAAAAGAGATGTGATATTCTCTTTTTTGTAATACATATCACCTGGCAGTAATATCCAGTGAAAGTTGAGGTCATATTTTGTTTAATAAATTGCAACAGATATGTAAAAGCTGTGTCTTCATTTCTGTGGATCTACAATTACGTAATCTATGTTGTTCATTGACAATTCATTAACAATTATCCTGGATTCATGTTTCTTGTTTACCGTTACTTTTAGTCTTACATCTAACAATAAGAGACTAAATTGATTTAGCTGAAAGTACTGTATTTATTAGAAACAACAGGACCTACATTGTTTGAAGCACATATAGTGCGGTTTTATTTTACGTATTTTTCACAGTGTATGGTTTATATAATGCCTTTATTCAAAGAGCTTTACAATGTGCTTTACATTCACAAATTCACACACAATGCACGTACATTTTATCATATCCCTCCCCTTTTGCGTGGCATGCACTCATAGAGTCTCTTAAGGGTGCGTTCGGAAATGCGCACAGCGAGCGCACTCGCCTAGTAGTTTGTATTGGCCAGTGCGCTCAGTGCTATATTTTTGGAACGCACCCTTAACATACACTTTACACATCCCTCACTAAATAACTTCATACACATCTCATTTTAACCCATTATAACCGGGAATGTGGTCTACAAAGTAACTATCTGTGTAACCACTTTAACCATTATTTTATACTTTGGCTATTCAAAAATAGCAGATCTACAAAGCTCATAGCGCAGCACAGTGCCGCGCTATGAGCTTGTGAGTTTGTTTGACGATTCATTATAAATGATATGAGTCATTGTGATGGCGACATTGTGACGTAGTTGCGTGATGATATCATTACGCAGAGTAACCAATGACGTTACTGCTGCAACCGGGACCAGTTGTTACTGTAACCACTAGCCAGGGACACTTCTCTCCTTACAGTGTTGTAAACATTCTAATATACATTAGGATCACATCAGTAACCTCTGTTTTTACAGTGTTGTAAACAGCTGAGGAGAGGAAGAGCCATTCAGTACTTGGTTGAGACAGAGTTTCATGTTGGTAAAATGGTTCATACAGTCAGTCTCTGTGTGCTTTCAGACATTAACACTGCTTCTAAAAAAAAGTGCTTCTTCTGACTCTGAGCTCTGTCAGCTACACCTGTGTCGTGGGTAAACCCAAGAAGGGAAAAGTATCGCCAGCTCACTTTGTAGTCAGGGGATATTAGCAGAATATTTTCCAATCTTGGAATAAATTCCTTACCAAAAACGATCTTCACCAATGTGTTTGTAAAGGTGTCTAGTAACACATCTCAAAAAGACTGAAATTCAGTATCCCTAGGAGAATTTTTGACAGCTCCTTAAAGTTGGGGTACCCACCATAACCTTGGTTAAAAAAAATCAAAAACAAATCAAAAATTAATTCTGTTTTAAGTAGCATGTGAGGGGTCAAACTAGGGTGTTTTTATGATTCTGAATCCATTGCAATCATTTGTTTTGCACCAAAACCACTCCTTGGGCTAAAAACGGCCATAGCCATGTATACTTTTTGTGTAAAAAGCCCATTGAGATTGGGCTGTTTTTAGCCCAAGGAGTGGTTTTGGTGCAAAACAAATCTGGGTTGGCTCAAGGTAGAACGCAGATTAAAACATCTCTCAATGGGTCTGGTCTTCAAGATACTCAGAGAGGATCAGTGCCCACTGCCCAGATACCTGTCAAACTACTTATCTAGAGTGAGTGATGTCCATGGGCACAACACCAGAAGGAGATCTCGTTTCTCCCATTTTGGTTATTTGAAAAAGAAGAATCTTGAAAAAGAAATACATGAACCTTTTGGAATATTTGTGAAAGATTTTCAAAGCACAAATCTTATCAAAATATTTTCAGATGGGGTCCGCAGCCTTCATTACGGGTCCATTTGGTTCCATTTGTACACTCTCAGAGTTATGGTGGTACTTGAAATTAAAATGTTTGAGAACTGCTATAATTGTAATAGGCTCTATTCACAGCAGCCATATTATGAAGACATTCACAGGTGTTACCAATGATACTAATGAAGGCTCTGTTCCATTCTGGTCAAACGGAGTCAGGGTGCTGATATTGTGCATGTTGGCTCACTGGAAACACTCTGCTACACCAGTGGGTCTACAGTTGGGGTCCAGGGACCCTCCTGGGCTTCCAAATGGCCCTTTGCGGGTGTGTAACTCTGAGAGTGTACAAATGGAACCAAATGGACCCGTAAGGGTCCTAATAAGGGTGTCATTGGTAACACCTGTGAAGGAAGTGATAATATGGTGCAGATGTGCTACCTTTGATGCTTTTGTGTGACGCTGTGGTGTGATCAAGTAGGGCATTAATTTACGAAAAAACACAAAAAGTTAGAATACGGAGATAAGAGGTTTCTGCCCGACAGCAACGATATGCATCACTAACATAGAGCTCCTCACAGGAGAACGTTGGTGTTGCCATGACATATTATAAGCAACTTTGGGCTTGTTTTTCTGTAAAGTTGCTTGTAAATTATTGGTAGTTGCAGGTTTTTGGCTTGTCTCTAACAGGTATAGTTGCTTATTTGGGCTTGTTGTTTAAACCAGTGGTTCTCAAACATTTTCATGTCAAGGACCCCCAGATGTATTTGTCCACGGACCCCCCCCCCCCTCCACACACACACACACACACACACACACACACACACACACACACACACACACACACACACACACACACACACACACACACACACACACACACACACACACACACACACACACCCATCTACAAATATATTTGTGCCAGGAACCCCTGTATCAGATTTGTGTTGTTTAAATGTTTCAGAAAATATTCATAATCTTTCGCTTTCTTTTTTTTCAAGATTTGTTTGAAAATAGCAGATCTACAAGCTCACAAAGCATCGCAAGACAGACAGACAGACAGACAGACAGACAGACAGACAGACAGACAGACAGACAGACAGACACCTGTATTGATGAATTTCAGTCGCCCAGAGGCAGCACAGCAGTTAAGAGTTACAGGTACAGAGCAGGAAAGAACTGTCGTATAGCAATACTAAGGCAAGAAAATACGAAACACTGTCAATACAGAAAAAAAGTATACAATAGTGTCTATCAATACAACTAGCCTGCACGATTCAGGAAAGCTACGACACAATTGGTTACAGTGTCCGCAGAACAAAGCCCAAAACATAACCACTAAACTTTACCATAAAACAACCATTTCTATTTCATTTATTTTTTTCCGGATGCAGTTAAAAGATGTATTATTAGAAAGTCAAAATAATAAAATACTAATAACTCCAGAGTGCACAAAAAGGGAATAGAAAATCATAAATGTAACACTTATCTAGTCCTACACCTTCTAGCTTCTATATTTATCAAAAATACAAAATTTCTAAGGAAGAGAAAATATCATGAACAAACAGAAAGGAAATGAAAACAACAACAACCTTATTTCTATATCCTTTCAATTTTGAGGATCAGGAAAAATTGGTCGTCAGACTCTTACAATAGTTCTCAAATTCGACTTTAGTTGTGGGGACATTCCCTCTCGAGCATAGTACAACACACACTGTTACGGCCCTATATGGCCATAGTGATTGTGTGTCTAACCCTCTGTCAGTAGTTTCAGTGCTGCATGATGAATGAAGGTGGGAGTGGCCTAGGAGATTGGAGGAGTGGCGTGGAGATTGGGGCTCACCTGGACTTCATTCCCCAAATCAACCAGCCAGTATAAATCGCTGGAAAGAACAACCCACAAGCTTCTTTTACCATTGCAACACCACATGCTGCTGATCCTTTTTTGTCTAGTTAGCTAGTGTTTAATAGGTCTGTAGGCTGTGTGCCATACCTTCCTGCTTGGTGCGGAAGGTACCTTTAATACTGAGTGTTTAAAGTATAGACAATTCTAATATAAGCTAGTCTTAATCATATTCCCAAACCTTTTTCCTGAGCAGGGAAGCTGGTAGGGGTGTGCCGCCATTTTTTTGTTCCCCCTTTTTGTCCTTGTTTTTCTAGGTAGGGAGTTTAGATTGTACTTTTTGTTTTGGTGTAGCTTAGACTGTTCTCTTTTCAGGTAGGATGTTCTGGCTTTGGCCACCCTGACGTTTTTGCTTGTTTGTTTATCCCTTTGTGAATTTAAGACAAAGTTAATTAATATATTGTACACTTTTTTGGTTGACCCTGACTGGTTTGAAATATGTTACGCCTCTATATCCTCTAGACCTTATAAGGTCGTAACGCACGTACGCACGCGCACACACACGCACCCACAGCAGCGCTTCCACCTTTAACCTTGCGGTTGCCTCTCTGTCAGACATGCATGATTAATGGAGCTCGGCTCGCATTGTTTCCTGCATACTTACAGTAATGAATGATGACTGCTTCACCCCACTGGTGGACAGTAACTACGTACTTTTACTTTAGTACTTAATTATATTAGTACATTTTTGGAGTTTTGATTCTATTATTATATATTATATATTTTTTAAAGTAAGTACTCTAGTACTTTAACTCAAGTACAACTTTCACTTGAAGTTGAGTAATATTTGACCAGGAAAGAGTAGACAGAAATGGGGCCATCTTATAATTAGCATTAATGAGGAGTGAGACCAATTACAGTATATGAAGATAAGGTTGGAAATGGTGTGCTCCTTTAAGTGCTTTAGGCTTAATTCTCTTTTGTCGTGGTACGCATTCAGATTAGGTTTAGTGTTACACTATCTTTCATTAACCTTTTCATTAATCATTGAGTCGTTGTTTTGATTGTGTGGCTTTAAATATATGTAATGTTTTAACAAAAAATTAGACACAAGTTGCATTAATGCTATGAAACTGGGTCATTTAAAGCTATGGTATTTTCAGTTATTACCACTTAAGAATAAGTATAACGATAAACGTAGATTGTAAGTGGGTTATAATTGTGTGGTCATCATTATTTAATAGTCACTAAGGTACTGAGATGAACTTTAGGCACCGTACTTCAAGAGAGTATTTCATAATTTTGACATGGCTGACTCCTGGTGGTGGTGAGGCGATATAGCACATTTGTCTTGTTTAGTTAAGTAGCCAAGCTATATTTTCTGAAATGCATTTTATTTGAGAAAGAAATGTGACCATAAATTAATGTCAGACTAAAAGCCCTACAACCACTATGTAAAGATGAATTCAAGCTTTAGGGAAAGGTGTTCAGTCAACAGCTGAGGGTCTTCCTGTCTCTCCAGCTCTTTAATAAACAGAAATGTACATGTTCGGGATGGGATACCAATGTCATGCAATCAGGAGAGAGAACTCATACAGGATAAACAAGTGAAATTGGAAGTGATGGAACAAAGAAATCAGCAGACACAATTGGAACTGGAACAGTATAAAATTGAAGCTGATAAATGGGTAATCTCTGTATCCTTCTTCAGTAGTAGGCCTACGGGGCCAGTGAAGTGTCAGCTGGTCCTGATGGAGGACTACCATACATCCTCAGTTGCATCCTCTCAGCAAGTTTGGCCTGCACAATACATAGCTGACTCCATTTGCTAGGGACCTTCAAAGAGAGCCCTTTCTTCTGTGATGGTTTGAACACCCACACTTGAAAAAGTGCTCTCATACACATCGAAGCTGGGGTCCGCCTCCAGCTTCAGCAAGGGGATGAGCCTTGCAGGACAACTATAGACTCTCACTTGGGCGTGGAGAGAAACAAAAAGACGTGCATATGCGTGCATATGCGGTGCAGTCGCCCTCAATGAAACTGATGAAAAATTGTGCCCCCCTCCCCTCCATTACATAACCCCTGGTGCCGATGATGAACCAGCACCATCATTGATTTCAACTGTCCTTCTTTAAAGCAAATTTTGTAAAAGCTGCGCCCAAAGAAGCATTCTACACATTTTGTTTCATACAGTGTATGTTGCCAGGTGTGGATTACCCCACGGGCCCAGCCCCAGGGGCCAAAGAGCTCAGGGTGCTCTATAGAATCTGTGTTGTTGCTGTTAACAACTTTGGATTTCTCTTCAAAGGCCCACGGGCTTATAATAATAAACTGTATTTAATATCTTAACAGTGTTACTACAGTGCTTAGTCATTCATGTCAATAACAGAGCCCCAAATGTCCTCCTGGAAACTCAAGGAATAGCCTAAACATTCACTTTGTAGATGTTACAAGAAAGAAACCATCATGATACATTTTATCCTGCCAGTTTATCTGTAGGACTTTAGAGGGCCATGAAAAAAGCAAGTGCAAAACAGCATTGGAATCTCTAAAATCCTGTTGAGATGCAGGTGTGTTAATATGGTGCTGGCGTTCTGTAGCATGCATGTGTGTTGTAGACCTAGACACACTTGCAGTTGAAAATAGTTATTGCGATGTTGACTGCAAGTTAGTGTACCTGCTGGGTGGGCCTTTTACAAGTCTGCGCTGCCGAGGGCCCATTATCTCGTAGCTTATTACAGATCCTGCATGTGAAACTGATGCACTTAATGAAAAAGAAATGGTACTTAAAGGGGATTGTCACCGCCTTGCTACATTGTTAGTGTTGCTGTAAACAAAAGGATGGGCACGAAATACTGGTCAATGATTGGACCAGTATACAATAAATGAATACTTCACAAACTAATCCTGTCATTCCTGTATTAGCCGTTCACTTTAATCATAATATTATGAATTATAGTAACAGTAGCCTAATCATGAGTTTATATTTCATTTGTATTGTATGTAAGCCTATGTGTTATTTATTTGCACAGTTTATATACTAACACATGGACTGAAATACACACCCAGCTCATAGAGCAGCGAGTTGTGTTCGATAACCGTACAAGTACAAGCCCTCCGTAGTCCTGTCCCTTTTCACAAGACTCTGTTCCGGCCTATGTGCCCTTTGTAGGATGTCATAATTATGCTTAGTTTACTCATTTTGATGCCCTCATCAATCCACATCTTTTTTTAATGATGCTCTTGCTTTGATAAACAATCCAAGTTGTGAGTTCCTGAGAGTTGGTTTTCATTAATGCATTTTTACAAATTGATTCAAATGTATACACCTGTACAAATACAGTCAGAGTAACATAAATCTTTATTAATGTATTCATGTTGAAAATAGAACATTTATTTTAGCTTGATACATAGAATGCCATCACCACCACCACCACAAATTCAGCATCAGAAATCATCACCTTTTAAGATTGAACCAAAGAAAATTGAATCAACTGCCTTTTTTACAATTTAGTCTTTAATCCAATTTAATTTTTATTTTATTGTCTGCAGTCTATCTTATCATTTTACAATTGAAGTCAAGGAAGAAATTGGATAGAAGCAAAATGCTGCAAACTACTGCACATTATCCAATTATAGATCCTGGTAAGTAAAAAAACACAAAATGTTTGAAAATAAAGTCTGACAGCATTAATATTCGTAATAATTTTGCCGAACACCTAAATACTTACTAAGCCACTTATATGCTGATGATTATTATGATGATTATATGCTATTTATCTTTTTCTGTTTTTCATCATTTTACACAGGAAGTCTGTTCGTCCTTTCCCTAAAACACCTAATGTAGTCAGAACTGCTGAATCACTCCCAATTCAAAACCATTGTCTGACTCACCTCTTCAGACTCTACCTCACCCACTCGCACCGATCACTTCAGATTCCACCCCACCCCTTAAGACTCCTCTTTCCTTGTATGCCTTCTTGTCGCCTATTTGTTTATATATATATTTTTTTATATATTGTGCTAGTTTACTATGCAATTACCTGTATATGACATCAGCAATACCTACACATTTACTTTACTTGTAAGCAGTCTATAAAACAAAAGGAGCATGATATGGACATTCCATTTCTATCTTTCTGTTTAAACCATGGTCAGTTGTGTCTCAGTAGCCTGGAAAGAGGTAGAATGGTTTTGTCAAAGTGCATCTATCTTTGGTGGCCATCTGTTTTATTTTCTCCAATTTATTTTCTTCAAAGCGGTTCATGACCTGTGTGATTAAAACAGCGTATGAAAGGTACAGTTGTTTGACAGATAATAGAGCAAATGACATGCAGTTATATGATGATAAGATTATTGTTCATAATTGCTGTTAGGTGACTGCAAATTGTAATCATTTCCATCACTTGCCTTCCTGAAAAGTTCCTCAATGTGATCCTCATGGGCAAACGTGTTGAATATCCCAACAATGTACTGGATAAGAAAGGATCCATCTCTGACATGTCTATATGAAGGAGTATCTGCAGGATAAAATATAAAGATGGGTTTCAAACACTTGGCTCTCATTGGCTACATTTTCTTAGTGATACAAGATGGAGGAGAAAACAGCCACAACACTTAAACGGACTACAAAAGTGATTTATGTGTGGATTATATTCTGTACTGTCCACATTCAGCATGACAAGACGATTTCGAGAAGATTTCAGCGGCAGGCAATGTATATTTTGTGTGAGTGTGTTCAGTAACCCCTGCTACTGATCAAATACTAGTCTATAGGGTGTAGGGATGGGACCATATGAAAATAACATGTCACGATTATTGTGTCAATTAAAGATATTATCGTTAAAAATCTAAATAAGCTTGAAGCTTAAAATGCCACTTTTGTTAACCACTTGAATCCCCAGCATCCCTGTTCTGGTGGAGTGTTTACCAAAAATTGCCAATGTAAAAGATTGGCTATATTTTTGGCGAATCGCTTTGTGTGGAGTGAAATAAGAACGTACCAAATGCGCTCTTTAAAGGTCTGTTTTATCAAGTATAGAGGGTTTAAGTGGTACTGAATAAGTGAAAACGGAAGTGATGACACTAAATAGTGAACGGACAAAATTGGAAGTGGAACACTATAAAACTGAAGCAGATAAATGTCTCCTCTCTCTTGGATGAAATTGGCAACCCACCTGAAAATGTATTCTAAGTTTATTAAAGAACTGGAGAGACATGGAGACCCTTAATATAGAGTTAATATAGAGCTTTAACTTCATAACTAAAAACGTTTTGTTTTAACAAAAAAAAACGACTTTTAATTTACCAAGTTCTATTCATCATTAAGACTTAAGTCGTTTTTTTTAATGAACTAGCAAATATGTTAAATTTACACTCACGCGGGGTGCTGGAATGGAGGGAAATGAAGTCCTTTTCTATGGTCTTCTCACCGTCTGTGTCATTATCCTCATCACCATCTTCGGAAGCATCGCTATCATCACCATCAAGAAGTACACCCCCTGGCTCCCCTGCAACAAAAATGTCCTATTTTTAACTTTACTTACTGAAATCTAACCAGCCAGTTTTCAGTTACATCGAAAATTATTCATATTATTGGTCAGGACAACAGATATAAGAGAACATTTTGTCAATGGATCTCATTCACAACGCTCATCTTACATTTTGACTATATTTTAGTGTAGGCCAACTCCAAAGACCAATGTTGGATTCATGAAAGGGTGTGTAAAGCCTTGATTTGTGTGCATCTCAGTTGTTTGAACCAATCACATGGATTAAACGGAAGACACACAGATTGTTCCAGACTTGCGAGGTCCCTGGGTAGAGGACCATGATAGTTGTAATCAATTCACCAAATTGTGGTCACACTTGCAGAGACGACAAACACTTTGAGTGTCATAATTATGTTCAGTTCTGAATCCATCAGTACTGAACAATAAAAAATGGTTTGAAATGTGCCTCATGCCTATAAGCCCAATTTGCATCCTTACTTCAAAAACAAGCAATAGATCAATTAACAGACATCATTCTTTCTTTTCTTTTATACTGTATGTTTTGACAAATGTTGGGCAAATAGACATTTAGTTTGAGATTCATGGCACTACGAAATTGATTTTCCATGAGTGGCATCATGCGTGTTTTCTGCCATGTACGACCATCTCAGAGCATATCACATTCAGTTAATGATGATTTTGCTCATGGAAACACACAAGCATTTTATGATCATAATATGTTTCGTGAATGAGGCCCATTGTGTCTCTTAAGATATTTTAGTACTTTACAGTACATCTGTCGTCACATGTGTTTACTTTCATACTAAGCTGGGTCATAAAGTGCAACTACAAGGAATGGTTCCTATGGAAACCAGAGCATCACCTCCCCTGCAGCTCTGGATGATGATAACTTTGGGTTTGTTCCACAGAGCTGGACAGTTGTCTTTGTTCAGGTGGGGGTAGATCTTTTCAACGGGGTACTCTTTCCCATCTGTGCCATAGATGACTCCCATCTCTCCATGAGACATGATGACAACAAAAACACTGTCTGTGCTGAAGAGACGTGGGTCTTGTGAAAATTTCTTGACAGCTGAGTCAATCTCCTGTAACAAAATATTAAATCAATCACTATATCACCACTCATTACATCACTATGAACCTTTGAACTGGACATATTCCCTTCAGCTGTTAAGCCTACAGTACCTCCGCAGTGAGATCTCTGTATTTCTCCACGTCATAGCCCAACGCTTTGAGCAACATTAAAGTTTCCTCCTCATCTTTATCAGCACCATTCCTCGTCTTCTGAGAAGCAAACTTCACATTATTGATTAAAAGTGCCAAGCGATCCCTAGAGGACTTCTCACGCACAGGGTAAATCTGTGAAGAAAATGTTTTTTTGAACAGGTGAAATTATGCAACAAGAGTTCAACACCAAATGTTGGCTATTAGGGTATCTCTCCTTCTATACATTTTTTACCCAACCCATATTTGTGAAACCAAATATAATCTTCAAAAAACTATCTATAGAGTGTAGAGATGCTACCATAACCTTAACAGTACTGCATAAGTTCTATTTTATGAGCACAACTCAGTAGTATACTTACAATACAAAGCTTCTCATGCACGTCTTATTTACATTATTTCACATGAGATGCCTGGTATGGCTTTTACATTTTTATTAGAAGTACTTACCTCTTTATTCTTTAGATTCTCCTTCAGGAATGCATCAGTACAGGGGATGAGTGTTTTGGACATTTCACATGTCTTTGCCTCCGGGGACGGTGCCACAGCTGTAAACCACAAGGTATAGCATCAGTAATTCTGTCTACTCGGTGGAGTGGGAGGAAAACGCAAACTGCATGGGATGAAGTGGGGTGTGGCCTATTTGTCTAGGTGTTTGATAATTGACTTGGCAATCCACTTTTCTGCCACCTTTGATATCACTGGTAGGATGCTTGTGGGCCTGTAACTTGACATGTCAGTTTTGGTGCCAGATTTTAAGATTGGTGTTACCATGGCAACCTTCCACAGAGATGTTTGTGAATTACTAGTACTACTAAATGTCATTTGCCATTAATTATTATTATAAAATTGGTAAATCAACAAGCTAATTTATAGATGGATAAAAACTGAGAGAATACTTTGGGGGGGCAATAGTGGATAAACTGAATGTGTAAGTACCCCCAACATATAGGCTACATTCACTAACCACTGCTCACTTAAACTTAATTATAAAATCATCATATAAATGAATGTAACAGAATTCTTCATACTCACTGTAAGCATAATATGTAATGCAACAATCAGTAACAGTGACATTTAGTATTCATTTTTACCAAAAAATATAAACTAACAGGAAGCATTTGATTCTCTTAAACACTTGAACCCCTGCAAACTTCTGGGGGAACCTTATCCAAAAATAGCCGATCTACAAGCTCAGAACCCGTCGCGTTGCAATGTGATGTGATCTTGTAGATTGTCAGTGGGTGAAGAGTGAAAAAAGAGCGTACCAAGTACAGTTGTAAGGTACATTTTACTAAAGATAGAATATTTAGGTGATTAAGAAGATTAAACTAGTATGTTTCCTAAATTATATTGAATTGCATGCTTTGAAAAATAGATTACATTACGGTCATTTAGCAGACACTTTTATCCAAAGCGACTTACAATAAGATCAAGCCTAGTTTTTTATAAATCTATTTGAATAGATCACTCCAGTAGGCTAGCAAACATACAAAATACATTGCCCATAAATAACATAGTCTGACTTCACAAATAATTAGTATAAAAAGATGATAATGGTCACAATGTTTAATAGCATTTTTAGAATCTTTCAAAATGGGTTTTTATTTTTTAAAGGACAACTTTGGTATTTTACAACCAAGGATTATATGTTAGCTTGTAATTAAAGTAAATAAAAGATGAGTGTTATTTTTTTTTCATTTACTGCTTTCTATAGTTTTAGCAATTTTCGCGATATTTTTTACAGTGGGCGGGGGCATTCTGTCCGGTGGCTAAATATGCCTTTTTTACACAATAAAAAAGGTCCTGTGGTCTTTGATGGCCAGATGTGAGTTATTGGGGGCTAGAAGAGCTACTGTAAATAATAATAAAGAAAATGCTGGGTTATTGTGTAAAAAAAGACATATTTAGCCACCGGACAGAATGCCCCCGCCCACTGTAAAAAAAAATCGCGAAAATTGCTAAAACTATAGAAAGCAGTAAATTAAAAAAATGTAACATTCATCTTTTATTTACTTTAATTACAATCTAAAACATAAACCTTGGTTGTAAAAAAACAAAGTTGTCCTTTAAAGCAAAAATTGCCGATCTACAAGCTCACAAGCTGGCATGGAGAGGTTTTGCAGTATATATTTTTTCGTAATTTGATGTACAATGAGTGGTAATTTAATGGCAGTGTACTTGGCCTTGTTCCCAGCCTTTACTCATTTGCAAAGAGAAAAGCCTGGTCACGACCTAATGCACAGAGTGTCTATAGGGGCGGGACCACCGTCAGACGTATTTCCCTCGGAAACAATCTTTTTTGACGAATCAAAACACTCGTTTCATTCACAGAGAATGTAAACAGATTTGTAAAGTGTCCGGTAATTCCGGTACTTCCGTTTAGACACTCAACCGGCTAGGTCTTTCCCAGCGTGCAGTGTACTGAACAAACATTAACCAAAAAGTAACCAAAAAACGTCATTAACACAAGTCGATGCGCACCAGGAGAAGGAGAAGGAGCGTTTTTATTTTTAATAAACTTAAACTTTTACTGACAGCAGTAATGAATGCAGGCTAGTGAAAATAAGGCAACATAAACACATAAGAATTGTGTGAAAAACCCAATGGTTCAATGGTTTGTGATCAGATTGACTGCTTAATGAAAAGTAAAGGCAACAATGTTCAACTGAAATTGCAAAAACAAGCAGTAGGACAGCTGGTCTCAGTCTGATTGCTGGAAAAAAATGTTTCATCTATATTATACAATATATAGCCTGTATGATAAAATACATTATTTTACAATCTATAAAACAAAATCATGATATGGAAATTCCATTTGACCACTACATGCCCTAGGCCTATATTATGTCATACGGCAAATAGTGAAAATAGCAGATCTAAAAGTTCACAGATTCTGGATCATCTATTTCTGGTCTTTGGAAATATATATATATCCAAAACTTTACCCAAGTTAATGTGGTTAAAATATGTCTGTTTGAGTGGCCAGTTGTGTCACACTAACCTGGGAAAAGGTAGAATGGTTGAGTTAAAGTGCATCTCTCTTTGCTGGGTACCGGTTTTCTTTTTTCAAATTCTTCAAAGTGGTACATGACCTGTGTGATTAAAACAGTGTATGAAAGGTACAGTAGTTTGACTAGAGCAGATGATACATGCAGTTATAATATGATAACATTATTGTTCATAATTGCAGTTAGTTGGCTGTTATGCCATGTCACACTATACAGGATAATCGAGGACATGTGGGTTAGGGAACGCACGCCCTCCCAACAATCGGAGGGCGTTCCCTACCGCAGCCTAGATTATGAGCATCATTATTTGAGTGCGTGGGGATCTCATTTTAAATAAGCCATTGTGCTTTTATGAGCGATCCAGTTTAGAGGACCTTGTATTGTGAATTGTACTTCCATGTACTGTTTCCATGTCTTTCTAAATAACGTACTTCAATCAATCAATCAGCAATTATTGGGCTAGAATAGATTATCCGCTAGCGAGAGCGATTCAAAGTTCTAATCTGCTCCAATTTGCTCACAGACGATCAGAGCTGCCAAGATAATTTTCAAACATGTTTTACATTA
The DNA here is from genome assembly GCF_963454915.1 of Gymnoscopelus microlampas. Classification (NCBI taxonomy): domain Eukaryota; kingdom Metazoa; phylum Chordata; class Actinopteri; order Myctophiformes; family Myctophidae; genus Gymnoscopelus; species Gymnoscopelus microlampas. Next base: position 40,652,212 of record NC_139958.1, read on the forward strand.
CATACACACAAATGTCTATATAATGTGTCTTACCAGGCATCTAAGGACCATTCGTCCATTGCCACCGCAAATTTGCTACTGCATGCTGGTGACCAAAAGCTAAAGCTCTTGATTAACGGTGAAGAAATGCAGCTCCATTAGTATACATTCCACGCCTTGGCCAAGCCCACTGAACTTGACCATTAATTTTGCAGGTGTCTATCAACATACATACATGATCTAATAATTAGATTGACACTAATGTTGTATTATTTAGTGTAAACAAGTAAAAACTAGAAAAAGTGCTCCTCGGAGCACAGGTCTCCGCCTGGTCAGGTAGGTTAGTGTGGGCCAGCAATGTTCGGAATTTGCCACTAAGGCTGGAATGTAAAAAAATCTGAAGGATCCGTCTTGATCACTTGACAAAAGAGAGGCCGCAAAAAGCGGCCTCCTGGTGGCGCTACAACAGGCCCATGTGAACATTTGGGGCAGAGGTTCTGAATTGGCATCCAGGGAGTGTGTGTGCACAGTTTTACTGCGATCAAGCCAACAGTGCCAGAGATTCGCTGTCCACAGACGGAGGGGGCGATGGACACACACACGCACGCACGCACGCACGCACGCACGCACGCACGCACGCACGCACGCACGCACACACACACACACACACACACACACACACACACACACACACACACACACACACACACACACACACACACACACACACACACACACACACACACACACACACACACGGACGGACGGACGGACGGACGGACGGACAGGGTGCAAAACATAGTCTCAGGCCATGCCTTTCGGCCTGGCGGAGACAATATTGTAATAACTCTATGCTCACACAAGCTTAAATACTGTAGCTGATAGTTTCCTGTTAGCCTATATAAGCGCAAAGTCACAGCTCCAAATCTGTTCTTAAAGAGACAGGCCCCAATTCACTAGATCACAGACATAAATCACATGAACAATTCATTTTGATGGAAATCGATCTGTAGACGGAGATCTGACCCGCATGTGCATGTGATCACAGCACATTGAGGTCCGATAATCATAATAAAATTCTGTAGTGTGTGATGCACCATACTTTTAAAATCTTCTAGTGTGCATGTTTAAGATTATTTTAGAATATCATCTTATACAGTTATCGTGTAGTTAATGATGTTACCAGATTGTCTAATTGTTTAAGATTTAAAACTCCTGTAGCTTTAGATCACAATGAAAAACTATGAAATTGTAATCATTTGCAACACTTGCCTTCCTGAAAAGTTCCTCAATGTGATCCTCATGGCCAAACTTGTTGAATATCTCAACAATGTGCTGAATAAGAAAGGATCCATCAACTGTATCTCTATAGGAAGAAGTATCTGCAGGATAAAATAAGAGAATGATATCACATAGTAAGTATTTTATAATTTAAGTACCTGATCCAGGATTTAATCTAGCAAATTCTATTCATCATAAAGACTTATATAGATGTTTTCCCTCCTCCCTCAAATATGTTAATGCACACTCACATGGGGTGCAAGAAAGGAGGGAGATGAAGTTCTTTTCTTTGTGCACCCAAACAGGACGACGCACCACGTGCATGGCTGTGGCATTCGGAAGGTTGAAAGATGACACGATCACAGCATCTTCTTCTTCATCATCATCATCATCATCATCATCACGTGCAACCGCAGACTTCTCTGAAACAACAATGTCGTATGTTTTAACTTTACTCACTTAAGGTAAGGTAATAGATTTTTTTTGGTTAAAACAAAACGTTTTTTGTTAAAAGGTTAAAGGTCTATATTGTGATTGTAATTATTGCTATAGAGTGTTTGTTCAGTAACAGGGGTCTCCCTGTCTCTCCAGCTCTTTATTAAACAGAACATACATTTTTATGTAGGTGGTAGCTTAATTTTGTGTTCCAGTTCCAATCTCATTACACCCGCTTTCTCTGGAACTGTATCCGGTGCAGTCCACACACACATTAACCTCGCGTCACCAAACTTTCAACCGCTGAGGAAAGCCTGGTATTCGTTAAATTTAATTAAATGGCCACGCCCACAAAAAAAAAGAAGAAAAAAAATCCGGTTCCGGGTGTTGTGGGTTCCGGCTTTTCGGCATCGCTTTGTTTTGGTTCCCCCTGTTAGCATTTAAATGCTAAATGGAATATAACTACTAGTTTAGTCTCGCCAGTCGCTACGAGTTGGAATAAAGGAGAGATATACCAAACTATTCCGATAAGCTAAACGCCGCATCAAGGATTTTATTGGGTAGGCCCTAAAAGTATGCTGCCCTTGATTGCGTGGAATTATTTTGGGTTGATACACAGGCATTCCGGTTCTCGTGCGGGTTCCGGCCGCCCGACCGGATCATAAACCCGAAAAAGGTATTGATCCCAGGCTACACACACATATGCATGGTCACAGCTGTTTGTATTTCCTTTGATTCTCTCTAGGCCGGAAATGCAACCTGGCAAAGCAAATCGACACCAAAATAAGTTTTGGTCGAACTTCTTCTTTTTTTTTTGATAATTAAAGTAGCGGCGAAGAGGAAAAAAGGGCTCCCTCACGGTGTGCATTTGCTAATGATCAATGGCCATGTGCAAGTGCAGAGCAATTGCTTATGCCACTGAGGAGAACCAAGGAGAACAGACAGACAGACCGACTGACATTCCTAAAGTTATATGTAGGATATTATTATTACTTACCCTATCTTTAAATAGCTCCTTATCCTCTGGGTGTGTGCCCGATCACTTTAAACACGCAAGTATCCAACCACTCTTAAAAAAACCAAGCCTTGATCCACAAGTTCACAGTAATTATAGGCCAATCTCCAAACTCCCTTTCATCTCAAAAATCTTAGAAAAAGTTGTCTGCAATCAACTTCTACAGTTCCTTAATCAGAACAATACATTTGATAAGTTTCAGTCCGGCTTCCGCCAGAAGCACAGCACTGAAACTGCACTACTTAAAGTCTCTAGTGACATCCTTATGAGAGCCGATGTCGGTGAGTGCTCAGTGCTGCTGCTGCTTGACTTGAGCGCAGCGTTCGACACGATAGACCATTCCATCCTCCTTAATAGGCTCCAACAGTGGGCGGGACTAACCGGGTCGGCCCTGACATGGTTATCCTCCTATCTGACTGGGAGAAGTGTGGCTGTCGCCTGTGACAATTATGTCTCCTCCTCAGCTCCCCTGACCTGTGGGGTCCCCCAGGGCTCCATACTTGGTCCAATTCTATTCTCCCTCTACATGCTCCCCCTTGGCACTCTTATTAACAGCTTCGAAGGAATATCATATCATTGTTATGCTGATGATACACAAATATATCTCTCATTCAAGCAAACTGATCTCACTAAACTCACAGTCTTGCATGACTGTTTAACTGGCATCAACCATTGGATGGCACAAAACTTTTTACAACTCAACCCTGATAAAAACCGAAATCCTCATCATAGGCCCTGAGATTAGCTCAAATGCAATTCGTCTGTCCCTTGGTCCCCTGGCAACTAATGTCAAACAGTCTGCAAAGAACCTAGGTGTCTTCTTTGACAATCAAATGAACTTTGATTTCCATATTAAAAAGGTTACCCAGTCATGCTTCTACCATCTACGCAATATCGCAAAAATAAAATCAATGCTCACTTCTCAAGACCTGGAAAAAATCATGCACGCTTTTGTCTCCTCCCGTCTCGACTATTGTAACGGACTCTATACCACCCTGAGCCGTTCATCATTATCCCGACTTCAACTAGTTCAGAATACGGCAGCCAGAATCCTCACAAACACCAACCGCAGAGCACACATAACCCCGGTACTAGCCGCACTGCACTGGCTACCAATTAGGTCCAGAATAGAATTTAAAATTATCTTAACCACTTATAAAGCATTACACGGACTGGCCCCATCTTATATTTCGGACCTACTGCCCCCTAAGGACAATATGAGATCCCTCAGGTCTTCTGACAAAGGCCTTCTCAAAATACCTAAGTCCAACCTCAAAACAAAGGGTGACCGGGCTTTTGCAGTGGCCGCTCCCACACTGTGGAACGCCCTACCATTGGCCCTAAAAAATGCAGAGTCTGTTGAAGGTTTTAAGAGGATGTTAAAAACACATTTGTTCCGTAAGCATTTTTACCCATGAAGTTCTACCTGACTTTCATGGACAAATTGCTTTGTTTTAATCATTGTTGTATTGTTTTATTACTCTATTTATATTCCTTTATACTCTGTTGTTATCGTGTTAATTTTGTTTAATCATGCTCCATTGTACAGCACTTTGTAACCTTGTTTTGAAATGTGCTTTATAAATAAAATTTACTTACTTACTTACTTACTAAATCCAGTTCTCAGTTATACAGAAAACAATTCATATCGTTAACCAGGACAATATATTTTAACACAATAATGTCCACTTTCATACTAAGCTGGGTCATAAATGCAACTATGCAACTTCCTATGGCAACCAGAGCATCACCTTTTCTGCAGGCCTGGATGATGATAACTTTGGGTTTGTTCCACAGAGCTGGACAGTTCTTTGCATCCAGGTGTGTGTAGATATTTTCAATGGGGAACTCGTCCTGCTTATTCTTTGGCCAGTCCTTGCCAAAGATGGCTCCCATCTTCCCATGAGACATGATGACAACAAAAACGCTGTCTGTGCTGAAGAGACGTGGATCTTGTGAAAACTTCTTGACAGCTGAGTCAATCTCCTGTAACAAAATATGAATTCAATCACTCACTACATCACTATGAATCTTTGAGCTGGACATATTCCCTTCCCCTGTTAAGCCTACAGTACCTCCGCAGTGAGATTTGTGTATTTCTGCACATCATATCCACACTCTTCGAGCAACATTAACATGTTCTCCTCATCTTTCTTGGCACCGTGCCTCTTCTTGTCAGCTTTAGCAAAATCCTCATTAGTGATTAAAAGGGCCAGGCGATTCCTAGAGGACTTCTCAGGCACAGATTGAGTCTGTGGGGAGACAAAATTATATTTGGTAGCACATTACAATCATTAACCACTTATATACTTGATTTAATTACACCAAAGGACCACAATATAAAGTTTCGCCGGGCCGGGTTGCCTACCCAGAGCCCGCACATTTTGGAAGTCAGTCATAGCCAATTGGTATGGAATAAGAAAAATCTAACTAAAACCGATATAATGTGTGGGCCTATATGGGGCCCGGCTACACCGGGGGCGGAACGGAACGGTAGCGCAGGTGGAGCGGATCTGTGTTTGTTGTATCTGTGTTTGTTGTTAACATCCACACACTGTCTATATCTATGACATACTGTCCTAAAAAGGAGAAAAACACAGCTAAATATCTATCATCAATTCAGTGTTAATAATGTCGGGCCAAAATTCGACTTGTTTAACTACAAGTCAAAGTTTGCCAGCAAGTTTCTTTCATATTAGCCAATCCTATATTAAAATTGCCTACAGGGTCAACGGATGGCGGGCGGGCGGAGAGTGGGTGGACGTCACAAACGTAACATGCAGTCTTGCAAGGCGCACGGTTGCTCCGATCTGCACCAAACTTGGCACGAACACAGGGTCAGGGGCCCCTGGGGTGCCTCATTTGCGCAACATAGGACTAGGTTTGAAGGCCGCGTGGCGGCCTGAAAATCTAGTTCATTAGCCTATTAATTATCCTGCTGTTTTTTGTTTAGTTTTATTTTATTTTATTTGTATGTTTTTATTTGGTCAGATGTAACTACAAGTCAAAGTTGTCCAGCAAGTTTCTTTCATTTTATTAATTTATATTATTATTATTATTATTATTATTATTCAGATATTTATTTGAATTTCTTTCGTGACAGCGCGGCGAGCATTATTTTGTCGTCGGACAGAGCGAGAACAACACGGCTCTGTTGCTTTAGCCTACATCTATGTTTTCTCATGATGCAAAGTTCAAGTCGGCCTATCATGTACATTTGTAGGCTACTTGTAGCTAATGGTTAATTGGCTATACAACAAATATCACAAGTTACATGTAAAGAATAAAAAAACATCCGTTTTGGCGAAGGACCTTCTTCACGTTGCGAGTGATACAACAAATATACAATATATATTCTCTATTGAGCAAGAGGACAGTGATCTGTGGAGCTACATAGGCTATAGCCCACCAACACATCTGTCACATAGATTGTATTCAGGTGCACAAAGGACTTTTAGTTACCAATATAAATAATACCAATATATTTATATTGTATCTGTTATTATATCGTTATTGTCGGGTGGAAACCTCATAATGTCCAAGATCTGATAGTTTTGCTACTTTTGGCACTGTAGTATGACTTAGTGGGGCACTCAAAGAAAACATAAAATACAGAGATAAGAGGTTTCTGCCCAACAGCAACGACCCGCGCGCACGTGTCAAAATAGAGTACTCACGCAAAAATAGGATTTACGCGTGGACGTCTACGGAGCTTAAGCACAGACGTCTACGGAGCTTACTCGCAGATGTCTACGGAGCTTACACACAACCTACGTGGCGCTCTCGCGCTCGGTGTAGCCGGGTTCCATTGATTATAGTGGGCAGCCGTACGGTCGATGCATACGCTCCGCGGACGGAGTGGAGCAGTTCTTTGTCTGGTGTAGCCCGGGCCTAAGAGTTATAGGCCAAAAGAAAGTGCCCGGTTATAGCGCCTTCATGAGGAATTTTGGTATAGGAGGTTCTTCCTTGGCTTATCTCAATCGGTCCAGTGATGTCCAAGATGGAAGGACACAGGCAGACACACACACACACACACAGAGACGCACGCACGCACGCACGCACGCACGCACGCACGCACGCACGCACGCACGCACGCACACACACACACACACACACACACACACACACACACACACACACACACACACACACACACAGTTAGTATGTATTATTAACTGGTAGTATATTTGATTGCAATTATATAGTTTAAAGCTTTTTTCCTTATCTGTGAAGTATAATGGAGATGTTCCTGAGACAATGTCTAGTTGTCTAGGTGAAGTGGCTCAGTGTCCAGCTAATTCCATGGAATGTTAATTTGCCTTAGACCGGAGTAAAGGTCAATTTAGAGGGTCAAGAGTGACCACAATGGAATGATCTGTCTTTTGTTCTTAATGATATTTTTGTTCTTAATGATCTGTGTTTTGTTCTTTAATGGATAACTGATGTGTAGGAAGGAGGAGCTTGTGGAAGTGAATTGTATATGTAAGCCTCTCTCACTGTGGATGGTCATCTAACGATTTACTAACCCAGACAGGCCTGTCCTAATAAACCAAGCTTAGAATGATTCTTGACTCCTGTGAAGTTATTATCAGAACCTGACCATCGAAGTTACGTAGTAACACACACACACACACACACACACACACACACACACACACACACACACACACACACAGACACACACACACACACACACACACACAGGCACGCACGCACGCACGCACGCACGCACGCACGCACGCACGCACGCACGCACGCACGCACGCACGCACGCACGCACGCACACACACACACACACACACACACACACACACACACACACACACACACACACACACACACACACTGCTGCACAAGATCCTGCTTACTTAAAACCTACTTAATGATCACTTAACCTACAATGTTATAGGGCATAGCAGTGGCGGCCATTTTATGGTTCCACTTCAAAATACTCAATGCATTTTTCCCATTGCCATTTTTCCCATTGACATTTCCAAAAATATTTATATCAATTGATTTAAGCCTAGAATCAAGCCATCCAGGGTCCTGGTGAATCATGACCATAAAACATTGTTTTCTGTGATTTTTTTTTATTTTATATTTAATTATATGATATATTATAGTTAATAAATACCCTTTGTTTTGCAGTTTTCAAAAAAGTTTTTCCACAGAATCAAATGTTTTATGGTCATGATTCACCAGGACCCTGGATGGCTTGATTCTAGGCTTAAAATAATTGATATAAATATTTTTGGAAATGTCAATGGGAAAAATGCATTGACTATTTTGAAGTGGAACCAGAAAATGGCCGCCACTGCTATGCCCTATTTCACAACACATGGCATGTCTGGTATGCCCTGAATTTCTTTTATTAATCACATTTATTTGACATTCACCTGATGTATAAGCTTCTGGAGTGTATCTTTCTCTGAATCTGTCAAGAGATTTTTCTCCAGGTCCAGGGCAAGGAACTTCTGCAATAATGATGATGATTTATCTGCAAATTCTGCAAATGTACAGTACAACAGGTTAATATGGTATATAACAATGTATGAACCTGCACATGGACACTAGAACATCTGGAAATATATTAGAACGTATTAGAACTTGATTTGCCTAAAGAAAGAATATTTTCTGCATTTACTGCTCTCATACATTTCCTGTATGAGAGCTGCACTTGCAGCGTACGTGACATACAGCCTGCATCTATGGCTGATCAGTGAGGTCAAAGAGTACCCAAGATGTGATATATTTAACCTAATGTAATACATGCACACATGCAAGTGTGAATCATTTGATTTTCTGGTGTTATTAATGATTTAATTTACTCATGTATAATTGCTGATAATATGCAGTATAATTGCATTTACTGAATTATGCTCAGGTATAAGACACATTTTGGGGGACATTTAACCCCTCAGTATGTGAAGGATCCGATTCTCAGTTTTATGTAATGTGTGTTTATAAGTTCTGTTCTTATTTTAATGTGTTCATCTAATTAATGCATAGTATTCATTCAATGTGTGTATACTGTATGTCCTGGTACAGAGTGTGTGCTTGATATTAGGTGCACAGCAGTGCCTCTGTACAATGCCAGATGGGCATTCCAATCTTATCTGTAAGTTCTCGCCCCTGGTACTTTTCACCCACTCAGAGAGAAAGTATTTGTACTTTCATATTACTTTTCTAGTATACGCCCACTCTCTGGGCATCTGTGTTTTGTGCTGTGCTGTAATAAATATGTGTTAAGCTGTCTGGACACCAGACTGACTCCGGGAATGCTGGTGTTCATATCTCCTTGCGCAAGTAAAACTAAGTTCTCATGAGTCTGTGTGAAGTTATGGTGTGATCAAAGCCCTAAGGTGTATGTAAAATGATAAAGAACCTATCAGTATGCCCATATATGGCCATGCTGATAATGTTGTGCAAGGTGCAAAGTAAGCGTTTTTTGTGTGTGTGGGTGGCTGTTGGCAAAGTCACACACACAGACACACTGGCCCTCATTTATAAACGCGGTGTAGACCAAATAATGGGCGTACGGCGTAATCACCGCAATTTTCGGCATTTATCAATATATCCTGGCGTGGGCTTTATCCTACGGTACGCTGAGATCTCACGTCTGGTCGAGACCAGTTGTTGACGTTGGCTGCACCCGTTTATTCCATTCTAGACCTGCGGAGCACCATTGTCTGACTGTCTGACAAGCATCTGGACACATAATCCACTCCTAAATGTGTATATCTACACTAATAAATAATCGCTGTGAAAATATATCATTTTATAAAGTAATTTAAACAAACTGCTTTAACAGTCATTCAGATAAGATTGTAGATCTACAAGCTCACAAGCCAGTATTGCATCGCAACGCGTTGTGAGCTTGTAGATCTGCTATTTTCAAAAATATACGAGCGCTTTTGCGCCGGGAGTCCCGCGGTCGGGACGGCACCTTTTCATGGACAGTGAGGTCTACAAACTTACAGTAGCTTGTCCTATGTTATGGAGTTATGTCATAGAGAGTTATGAAGACTACAACCTGGCTGGGTTAAGGATATAAACCCGACGCTCCAATCTCTTATTAACGTGGGCGGCACGGGATCACTGCAGTCTGCAGACCGCCCGAGTCTCATGGGGAATATAGCCTACTACATGAATGCTTTAGTGTAACTTGAACGAGCACTGCTCGGTATGGGGTAAATAAATATACAAACGTATTCCATTCATGGCGATGTAATTGGTATCATAATATGTCATTCATGTAGGCTACAAGCCTACGTGACAATTAGATTGTACCGCTACGGTACGGAGTGTGTATGTGTGTGTGTGTGTGTGTGTGTGTGTGTGTGTGTGTGTGTGTGTGTGTGTGGAGAGAGAGGGCGTGTGCGTGTGCGTGTCTGGCGAGGCGATTCTTATTGGCTTTTCATGTCTTTGGTCGTATTCTGGTTCGTCTTCATGTCGTAAAATCGGGGCGTTTTGAGAATATTTATGGGGCGTGTTATTTAAATGACGCTCGTTTCAGCCGTGACATTTATCATTCGCTGGGACCAAGTGTAAGCTCGGATCAGCTGTGTAGGATGCGTTGATAAATGTGACTTCGACGTTGGTGTACGGCCGAATATATGGAAAAATATACGGCGGTTTATACGCTGCGTTGATAAATGAGGGCCACTGACTTCTGAGAATCACCTATAGCGTCTGACTTCTAAGAATTGGCATGCACGCCTATGTGCACGCAAATACACACACACACTGACTTTCTTAACTTTCGAAAAATGACCTACGTGCACACCTACGTGCACACACATACACACACTGATGTCTGGGGTGACAATTTTTGGGGTGAACTATCCCTTTAAGGGGCTTACGGATGGTGACCAGACTTAAGACAAAGAAATTGCCGTAAATTCCCTGAAGGCCACGGGCCTGCTAAACACGGTCAATTTTTTTCTGAAATCACCATGGCGGAGAACAGGTTGTTCAGGTTGTGGCATGTTTGTGACCCGAATGTTCCAGAACAAATCTGGGGAGGTGAATGGACACCACTTACCTCTACCCCAACACCACTAAAGTGCCCTAGAGCAAGGCAGTGAACCCCCAACTGCTCCAGTGGAGCTGTTCAGTGGCCAACAGTATAAGACTGCGGTTGTACTGGGCGGTTCCCAGGTTTTAATGTGTCCATGTAGACAATATCTATGAAGATTAAGAAATGGGATGAGTGAATATTAATTCAGGTTCGGGATCTCTCATAATGGGTCGGGTCGGGTGGGGTTTAAAAAAAAAACCTGACAGACTTACTTAGTGTATCTTGACACCCCTAACCCTCCCCATCATCCCTGTCCGACACACACACACACACACACACACACACACACACACACACACACACACACACACACACACGCTTTTATCCAAATCGACTTACAATAAGTGCATTCAACATAGGTAGGGAATCTAATCACCAGAAGTCTTAAGTGCATTTCCTGCAAAAACCAGCAACCAAGAGTATACCTAGCGCTAAGGTAAAAGTGCTATATATCAGCTACCTACTTTCTTAAACAGATGAGACAAAATAGCAAGCTGTCACACACACACACACACACACACACACACACACACACACACACACACACACACACACACACACACACACACACACACACACACACACACACACACACACACACACACACACACACACACACACGCGTTGGACACAGCGGGAAACGTGGCACTCAATTTGCACTCAAAGCATCACAATGGAAATAAGCTGTCTCAAGCTGTTTTTTTGTACAGTACAATATAGGCTATGCATTTTTGCTAATAACAACTGATAGAGTTCATCTGGATTGATCATAATTTGTCTAGTGTCATAAACCTGCTTAAAATGTCAATTTAATATAATGGTGTCATATTGGCCTAAATCAGTCATGTACTCTAGTCTATTCTCTTATTCTCCTGTCTCTCATACAAGGTCAAAGCAGCTGGCTACAGGCTTTCTGTGGTTATCTGTTGGCTCCTCAAGTTATGTCAATATGGGATGTTTTGAGAACACTATCTCTGTGTTCTTCTCTACGCTAACCCTTCTTTCAGTGTCACGAAGTCACCACTGACCAGTGACCGGCCAGAGCCGAGGTCAAAGTGTTGTTTGAGACATGTGGACGCTGTTTGTCCAAAGATAAACTGTCACACCATCATCATCATCTTCATCATCTACCATCCTCATCTTCATCATCTTCATCTGACGACAACTAGCATCATCACTCTCCACCAATGGCAGGATTACACCTCAGACGGCTGGATGCTTGATCTGTCTTCCATGATGTCATATGTTTATGTTAACGGACGCTGTTAAATCCAGTGCTTTCTCTGTTCAACTTCAGAGAGACACGACCGATGATGCCTTCAATACCTGTGATACTGTAACCTTCCCAGTCTCTCTGTCTGAATATAATCGTTATAACCAATGGCTGCCTGTGTTCTGAGTCTGCTTTTCTTTGTCGCCTTTATGAAAGTGTCTGGTACTTTGTGTGGGTGATAAGGAAAAAACAGCTCCATCAACAACTGCAATCAATCAACTGCAATTGATTGACTCAATCAATCAATCAATAGATTCTGAGGAATCCAACATTTTTGTTCAATTTTTTTGTTGGGAACACGGTTGACAAACAGATCAATTTAATGCGGTCTACACCATCATTTTTTATGAAACGTTAACAGTTAACACACTTGTAAAACACGTGTCGCCGTTGTAACGGAAATACAATTTATATTCCCTTTAGGCTATTCATTTATCGATTATTGATTATGCATTTAGTATTTATATTCAGTTCAGTTATATTAATATATGACTATATGCTGATTTGTCTGAATGTAATGTCCCAAGAGAAGTAAATTAGTCTGATAATATGTCTTATGAGTTTAGTACACCCTCAGTGTACTTATTAAGCAGCAGGCTCACACAGCAAGGTCAAATAGCTATTCCTCTGTAGGCAAGCGGCAGACCTAGACAGCAAGACGATGAGTTATAAGGTTTTATGAACGCAAGGAGAATGTTTCTCGTATCAGGCGTCAGTATGCTGGCTAGGGCAGTAACTATGGCCTCGGCATAGAGCAGTGGGCCTTCCACTCTCAGTCGTTCAGAATGGAACACATGTTTATAGTTGGTCAGGGTAGTGTCGCTGCTCTTGGACGCTGAGCGTGGAGCAGCACATTTCATAGTCAGGCAGAATTGACCTTCCATACTCAAGTGCTGAGAACACATATTTTGGTCAGACAGAAGAATGTCAGTCCTCAGTGTTATCCTAACAATGTGTATGCAACCGGACCCTGTCCACCTTCCCTTCCCCCATCTCCTTCCATCCCTTCCCCCATCTCCTTCCATCCCTTTCCCCTGTCCACCTTTCCCTTCCTCCATGTCCGTCTATCCCTTTTCCCTCTCCCTCTCTGTTATTTATTAACTGCAATTCAAAAATGGCCCCTGTCCAAGTCCTAACCTACCCCCCCCCCCCCCCCCACACTCTCTTTCTTTTTTTGTACATATTTTCACTCTTCATACCAGTAACCTGTAAACTGATTGTATGACATTCTGTATAGTAGTGTGTATATCTGTCTGTCTCTTATATCATCATGATTTGTGTGCATGGGGATCTCATTTTAAACAAGCTCAGTGCTTAATGTGTCTTCCAGTTTAGTAGACCTTGTATTGCAAATTTGTACTTCCATGTACTGTCATGTACTGTTCTCATGTCTTACTAAAGAAAGTACATCGATCAATCAAACAAACACTGCAGTATGACGAAGTAGGGCATTCATTTATGAAAAAGAAAAGTAGCTGGGTTGATCTACTTTACATATACAAAAAAAAACTACTCTTACCTGCCATTCTTCACTATTGTAGAATCTTGGGTGGACTTCAGACTTCAGTCTTTGTTTGCTCAACTTGCTGAAGGCGCGGGGCGAAGCAGAGAGAGAGAGAGAGAGAGAGAGAGAGAGAGAGAGAGAGAGAGAGAGAGAGAGAGAGAGAGAGAGAGAGAGAGAGAGAGAGAGAGAGAGAGAGAGAGAGAGAGAATGGGAGGCAGCATCCTCTGCTCTCATCTTACTGCTGTAAATAGTTTTCAGATCCGGTCTAGAGCACGCCTACTGTATCCGGTCAAACAAGGCTGACTGTCATAATGACAGTATGCAGTGGTGGAAAAAGTACTCAGATATTTTACTTAAGTAAAAGTATCAATACTGCAATGTAGAAGTACTCTGTTAGAGTAAAAGTCTGGAATAAAACATTCACTTGAGTAAAAGTACAAAAGTATTGGTATCAAAATGTACTTAAAGTACCAAAAGTAAAAGTACTAAATGAAAATAGCAGATCTACAAGCTCACAACGTGTGGCATCGCAACGCATTGTGAGCTTGTAGATCTGCTATTTTCAAATAGCCTAGGTATAAAATAGGGCTAAAGTGGTTAATTATGTTTTATAACGTAATCATTTCTATCTGCAAAGTAACTAGTAACTAAAGTTTTCAAATAATTGTAGTGGAGTAAAAGTACAACATTTGCCTCTGAGATGTAGTGGAGTAGAAGTAAAAGTATTGGAAATTGGAAATACTCAAGTAAACTAAAAGTACCTCAAAACTGTACAGTACAGTTTTGAGGTACTTTTAGTTTACTTGAGTATTACTGGTACCAGTATTACTGGTACTTAAGTACAGTACTTGAGTAAATGTACTTTGTTACTTGACACCATAGCCCCTACGGAACCTCTCCCTCCGCTATGTAGCTCCGAGATGAGGTCCCTCTTTAGTTTCTGCCGTATGTTGTTGGCCTTGTCGCACATTTTCCACTTTACATGTTTCTTACCCCTTTCTGCACATCGTATCCAAAAAGTAAAGCATTTGCGCCACTCTCTCAGATGTTTTAAATTTTAGCTGGCAATAAAATCTATCCAACGAGTTGAAGAAAGTATTTAATTTGCCTCGGTTTTCATCCGGTTCCATGTTTTTAAGACATTGCGCAAGAGTTGTGCCCGTAGAGATAACATTACTGATTCCCCTACTGGTCAAATGTTGAATTGCATCTTATAATGCAAAATATTTTGGAACCGGATGAAAACCGAGGCAAATTAAATACTTTCTTCAACTCGTTAGATAGATTTTATTGCCAGCTAAAATTTAAAACATCTGAGAGAGTGGCGCAAATGCTTTACTTTTTGGATACGATGTGCAGAAAGGGGTAAGAAACATGTAAAGTGGAAAATGTGCGACAAGGCCTACAGCATACGGCAGAAACTAAAGAGGGACCTCATCTCGGAGCTGCATAGCGGAGGGAGAGGTTCCGTAGGGGCTATTGACACCACTGACAGTATGTATGTAGAAAGCCTCGTCTCTAGTTTCTACTCCGAGTCAAACAGCGTGGTCCGGTCTAGAGCCCGCCTTCTATATCCGGTCATTTGTACATGAGCATTACATGCACCACTTCCGCATCCGTTCTAGACCCAGAACAACAAACCAGTTTCCGTATCCGTCTCTAAACCGGATCTGCAACCTTGTGAAGCAACATCGACGCCCAGTTTAAAAGTAAAGCAGTGTGATTCCTCCTCCTCCTCCTCCTCCTCCTCCTCCTCCCTCCTCCTTTCATCCCAGCAGCTCCACCTCTAATGCAGTGTTGCCATGTCGGCTTATTATAAGCGACTTTGGGCTTCTTTTTCTGTAAAGTTGCTTGTAAATTGGTAGTTGCGGGTTGCATTGTTGTTTATTATTTAAACCAGTGTTTCTCAAATATTTTCATAAATGTTTTGTGCCCAGGGGAGCATTTGTGTCGTTAGAATGTTTTAAACAAATATTCCAAATATTCCACATTTGCAAGACAAGAGTTTTTTGAAAATAGCAGATCTACAAGCTCACAACACATGGCATCGTGAGCTTGTATGCATATGCATACATAGGTTTGAAGTGCTCATGTGGCCTAGTCATAAAAAAACATGTGAATGTGAATTGTTTTTTTGGCTTCTATTGTGTTCTCTTGTTTGATCTCCTTCCCACTTGCCCCCCTACCCCTCTTCTTCTCTCTCTCCCCACTCTTCTTTCTACGGAATTTAACGTTGCGATGGGAATGATGTACAAAAACAAATTTCACCCACTTTTTTACCTTGTAAACCTGTGATGTGACAATAAACCTGATTCTGATTATGATTCTCCTTCAAAACCGATCTAAAAGAGCATAACGGTGGCTGTAAAAAAGTCAAAGCCTACAAACTGTTAATAAAGTAATCAATCAATCAATCAATCAATCAATCAATCAATCAATCAATCAATCAATCATTGGGAACATGGGAACTATACACGAAAGCGAATTTCACCCACCCACCTGTGATGTGACAATAAACCTGATTGATTCTAATTCTGATCTAAAGTTGCTTCTTTTGGGCTTGTTTTCCTAGACTAGGTTGCTTATTTCTCTCGGAAAATCTGGCAACGCTGATCCTCTCCTCCTTCCCAAAAAAATCTCCCTGCTGCAGCAAAGAAAGCCTTGTTGTTTTGTTGTTGTTGTTGTTATTGTTTACCATCCATAATCTATAGATCGGATCAATGAAAGGGCGATGGTATCGATGAGCGATCAGCAGGACAACAGATCGATACTGATCATATCGACATCTGATCAACAGCAACTTGCAACAAAGTCTCACGTCAAACTGGTTGGGATTCAGTCGATGTGAGTTTAACACAAAACTTCTAGTGGTGGGAAAAGTACTCACATTGTTTTACTTGAGTAAAAGTATAAATACCGCAATGTAGATCTGTTAAGTAAGTTCCGCCGATAATCGAAATGTACTTGAGTAAAAGTACAAAAGTATTGGCATCTTAAAGTACCAAAAGTAGAAATTAGTCGCAATCTCATGATGCAGAATGTCCCCATTTCACAAGTTTTCAAATTTATTAAAATCTTTTGAAAATAGCAGATCTACAAGGCCGAAATTGGGCTGAAGTGGTTAATGTATGTTTTGTAATAATAATCAAAATCTACAAAGTAACTAGTAACTAGTCACACTAGAAATCTGACATGATTTGCTACCTGGATAAAGTCTTCAAATAATTGTAGTGGAGTAAAAGTACAATATTTGCCAGAGATGTTGTAAGTGGAGTAGAAGTTAAAGTACTGAAGGTTATCCAGTAAACTAAGTAAAAAATAGCTCAAAAGTGTTTAAGTACACTGTACTTGAGTAAATTTACTTAATTTACACCACTGTTTAAAACAAACTTCAAAGGCCCTGCCGTCCAACTTTAACAATTTGATATACACTTTATTACGGCGGTGTCACTCGCCGAAAATAACAGCAGATCTACAAGTGGGACGCGACGCTTGTGACTGAGCTTGTAGATCTGCTGCTATTTTCGCAATATACATATAAAATGAATCGCTGCTTTTGTCTCTCTGTCAGTGTTGCCATGTCTGCTCATTATAAGCGACGTGCTTTAAATGTGTGGTGGTTGCGGTTTTTTGTTTCTAAAATGTAGTTGCTTATTTGGGCTTGCTTAAACCAGTGTTTCTCAAACATTTTTGGAAATGTTCCAAAATGACCTGTTGTTGTTTTTGTTGTTGTAAATAGCTGTATCCTAGTCGCTTATTTTGGGCTCGTTTTCGTATGTTTAATGTTTATGCAGCCTAAGCCTACACGATAATGTACAACACACACATATCATGTATGTTTATATACAGAGACACGTGGCATGGTAGTAGTTCTTTACACAAGGAGAGAGAGAGAGAGAGAGAGAGAGAGAGAGAGAGAGAGAGAGAGAGAGAGAGAGAGAGAGAGGGGCTTTTAAACCCAAGCAGAATTCCTTTATAAACCATATGGTTGTTCAAGCTGGAGAAGTTGTTTTGGCTCTTGTCATTCATCATTATTATAACATGGTGTGTGTGTGTGTGTGTGTGTGTGTGTGTGTGTGTGTGTGTGTGTGTGTGTGTGTGTGTGTGTCCTCTGTTCAATGTTTTTATGATAAACAGCTTACAGCTTTCTCTCTGTTGTGGCTTTACTGCATAATCTGATTTAAAGCCGCAATGCACAGTTTTCATGTCCTACCCTGAACGCAAACTTCTACCTCTCATGCTAGAGGGGGGTATATTGCACGTATGAGCTTCAGGCAGTACTAGCCTAGTAAGCCTACTTGTCAACCAGTCCAGTAGTTGTCCTACCAGACAGACAGCTGTCTCAATCTTATCCATGGTTGACTGTTTACACATTCAGGCTGAAGAAGTAGATTGTTTGAGGTCTTAGTCATTCATTGTTATCAAAATGTAGTTTTTTTTATTGATTCTGACAATTGTCGAATATTGAAAGAACTGGAAATCTGTCAGTCACCTGTTCAATGTTTTGTAATGGTAATAAGGCTATTTGTCAGTGAATCGGGGTAATAAGGCTGTGTGTCAGTGAATAATGATAATGAATTGCATTTTTATGGCGCTTTTCTAAGTACTCAAACTTACTCAAGGCGCTTTACAATGGTTCATTCATTCAATCAGGGTAATAAGGCTACGTGTAAGTGAATCAGGGTAATTAGGCTGTGTGTGTGTCAGTGAATCAGGTAATAAGGCTGTGTGTCAGTGAATCGGATAATAAGGCTACGTGTCAGCGAATCAGGGTAATTAGGCTGTGTGTGAATCAATCGGATAATAAGGCCATGTGTCAGTGAATCAGGGTAATAAGGCTGTGTGTCAGCGAATCAGGGTGATACGGCTATATGTCAGTGAATCAGGGTAATAAGGCTGGGTCAGACAGTGAATCATGGTAATAAGGCTGTGTCAGTGAATCAGGCTAATAAGACCATGTGTCAGTGAATCAGGGTAATACGGATATGTGCCAGTGAGTCAGGTATAAGACATACCTGTGAGTGAATCAGGGTAATAAGGCTGTGTGTCAGTGAATCAGGGTAATACGGATGTGTGCCAGTGAGTCAGGTATAAGACATAACCTGTGAGTGAATCAGGGTAATAAGGCTGTATCAGTGAATCAGGGTAATACGGATGTGTGCCAGTGAGTCAGGTATAAGACATAATAACCTGTGAGTGAATCAGGGTAATAAGTCTGTCTCACAGTGAATCATGGTGTGTGTTCAGACCAGAGACAGAGCATGGAGGAGAGGACAGACAGTGGAGGAACGGGGCCAGGCTGCAGGGAGGAGACAGAGACTCCCAGGCGTCCAGGGACCCCCAGACCCCCACGGACACAGAGCCACAGCCTCCAGAGACCAGGAGGAAGACGTCATCCCCCCTGAGGTGAAGTAGGCTGCACACTACTCTGTCTCAAAACCTGTCAGTGTTTGGCCGGGTTTCAGCTGAACTTAGTCCAGTACTGGGCCAGCCAGTGACACTAGACCAGAGTTGATTTTGATTTAGTTTTAGTCATAGTCTTTTGAATAAAATTCAATTTAGTTTTAGTCATATTTTAGTCATCTGAAAAGTTTTAGTTTTTATCTAGTTTTTATCTAGTTTTTATCTAGTTTTTAACTAGTTTTAACTAGTTTGCGTTCCCATAGAACAGTCCAATATTCACTTACATTTCAGCTTAGGGACACATGCTTTGTCCTAGTTTTCATAATTGACGAGTCTCATTACCTGGTTGGGTTGGATTCCATTTGTACACTCTCAGAGTTACAGACCCATAAGGGTCCATTTGGTTCCTAACTATCCATCATCTAGTTTTAGTCGACTAAATATCACAATATTATAGTCGACTAAATCGACAGTTGATTTAGTCGACTAAAATGTATATTGGCGGTGCCTTGATGGCGTCGTAATGCCTGATTTTACACTTGGTTGCATGCTGAAAATAGCCGATCTACAAGCTCAAAACGCGTTGTGAGCTTGTAGATCGGCTATTTTCAGAGCGCAACCAAACATTAAATGACTTGTCTTTTTGTTCTGCTGGATCTCTTCTCCACTAGTCCCAACTGTCTAGTTTTTATTTGTTGACGAAATTGTCAATATATTTAGTCTTAGTTTTAGTCATCATAGCTTAGTTTTTATTTTGTTTTCGTCAGTGGAAAAAGGCAGTCGACGTACATTCTTCGTCATAGTTTTAGTCGACAAAATCAACACTGCACTAGACCTACTGTAAATGGTAAGTGGTGCATTTACGTACAGTATATACCGTAGCGCCTTTATCCAAGGCACTTTAAACCTGATTCACGCTTTAGTCGCGCGCCGAGAATAGCAGACCTACAAGGTCCCAATGCATTGCGGATGCGACGCGTTGTGAGCTTCTACGTCTGCTATTCTCAGGCTCTGCGCGCAAAACCATCACGCAATGGAGCATAATGCTTTTACCGTGTGCATTAGATTCACCCATTGACACACACACATTGACACACGGCCTGTGTAGACAAAAAAACATGCAAGACACCAACCTACTCATCAGGAGCAGTTAGGGGTTCAGTGTCTCGCTCAAGGACACTTCGGCAATAACCCAGGGGGAGCCGGGGATCGAACCAGGAACTTTGTGATTCGGCTGCTCTACCCCCTCTCCCACTGTAGGACTACAGTGTGCTAATGTCCATCCTGTTTGATATATCTGCACGCTATTTACTCAATTCATGCAGTAGTTTAGCCTATACCATGTTGAACAACCTTGCCCAAAGAATGCCCATAAATCATTTGATTTATGCCAGTGGTTCTCAAACTTTTTCATGTCAAGGACCCCCAAATTTACTCTTATTAGCCCGCGGACCCCCATTTGAAAAGATATGCCAGGGACCCCCATAAGAGAAGATTTTTTACGGCTCTAGCAGTGATTATCAACCATTTTAATTTCAAGGACCCCCAGTTTGACATGTATTAGGCTACGGACCTCCATTTAATGGCATTTCTATCTCTGGGACCCCAGAGTGGGCAAATGGAACCATTTGTACTATTTGGTTCCATTTGTACACTCTCAGAGTTACATACCCAAAAGGGTCCATTTGGTTCCTAACTATCCATCATTTAACTGGGGACCCCCTGGAACTCCCACAAGGACCCCTGGGGGTCCCCGGACCCCACTCTGAGAACCAATGATTTATGCCATTTATGGGCAGCAAATTTGTATTGGATTTGTTTTGGGAAGCCATTCTTTGTCTGCAGTCTATGGATGCTTCTTGAAGTTATCTCCACAGGTTTTTCTTTTTATGTTTAAAGCTAAATTAAATCAAATCCAATAAATATTGTACGTGCATTAACAACTTAAAGGAGGAGTTCACCCAAAAAATGACTTATTTTCTATCAATTGCACACCTTATGAAGCCTTGAATCCATGGATTATTTTTTGGTTTTGTCGCATTCCTAAACTAATAATTTGATTCCCGTCTCCTACCGGCTAATGTATCCGGTAGACACAAAGTAGATTATTTGTGTCTCCTACCGGAAATACACACGGTCGTCAAATTAATGTTTTAGGAATGCCACAAAAACAAAAATAAATCCATGAAATCAGGCTTCATGGGGTGTGTAATTGATAGAAAATAAGTCATTTTTTGGGTGAACTCCTCCTTTAAACCGTGTTGTATGTTGTTAGGACATTTAGACTAGTCTCAATGGGAGGACTGTTCTGACAATAACATTTAGTCTGTACATATATTTACTTGTTTAATAGAACAATATATTTGTGTTATCTTTGATTTGATAATTATGGATGTAGTCATTGTGCTAATAAGTTATTAATATTATCTTTGTGTTGTTATTTTCAGATCTAGACACGCGGAGCAGCTTTCACCCATTCTAGTTCCAAGTGACGGTGAAAGGAAGCTGGAACGGAAGAAGGTCCAACCCAACCAGGTAATGAGACTTGTCAATAGGCTCTATTAGGGGCGGGAATTGCCAGGTACCTGACGATTCAATTCGATTCCGATTCTGAGCGCTACGATTCAATTAAATTGCGATTATTGCGATTATTGCGATTATTGCGATTCCTGCGATTCCCGATTCATTGCGATTCCAATACATGATTTATTTCCCCCTCACTGTGCGACTAATAAACAAAGTGCTTTCTAATGACCCATAATGAAAACATATTCATTTACTTCCATTATCTTTTATTGAAAATAAAAACAAATGGAAGAGATGTGTGGAAGGTTATGTTTGCCAACATGTCATGAACAATTGCAGAAACCCAACAGTCATTTTTTGGAAAATAATACTGACTTATATAAAACAAAGGCTGCTCAATATTCTGATGACCAATCAAAAACACTGCTACTCTGTGCAATTAGCAATGTAATAAAGAACAAAATGCAAAACATTTAGCAGCTTTCTTAAAAAAAAAAGAAATTCTGTACCAACATTCAATAAACAAAAAAATAATATTAATGACATAAGATGTCAATATTAACAAATAAAGAAATACTTTAAACCAAATGCTCCTGTTGTGCAAACAAACTGCAAATAACTGACCCCAAGCTTCCTTAATGACACTTCAGTAACTGAACATTAATTGGAAAATAATACTGACTTATACAAAACAAAGGCTGCTCAATATTCTGATGACCAACCAAAAACACTGCTACTGTGTGCAATTAGCAATGTAATAAAGAACAAAATACAAAACATTTAGCAGCTTTCTTTAAAAAATAATAAATTCTGTACCAACATTCAAAACAATAATATTAATGACATAAGATGTCAATATTAACAAATAAAGAAATACTGTAAACCAAATGCTCCTGTTGTGCAAACAAACTGCAAATAACTGACCCCAAGCTTCCTTAATGACACTTCAGTAACTGAACATTAAATCCCTGAATAAACAAAGCACCTTTTTTTCTAATGAAGACAATTCAGGGTTCTTCTGACCTCAACCAAAATCCTGCCATGCCATTGAATACATGGAAGTTAGTGCATGTTCTTGTTTAAGAACAGAAGTTGGTCAAGATGCTTTGGCTTGAGGGTGCTCCTCTGTGCAGTCAGAATGTCCCCTGCAGTAGAGAAGACTCTCTCTGAGGAGACACTGGTGCCTGGAATGCACAGATATCTCTTAGCCAACTTTGCAAGCAGAGGAAGATCCTCCTGATTCTTCCTCCACCAGTTGAGAGGGTCCCCTTTGAGAGGGAGTGATGGAACAGAGCGGTACCTGGCCACTTCCTCCTCAGCTCTGGCATACGCTGACACAGGCTGCGTTGATGTAGTTTCTCTGAAGGTCTCCCCCAGCAGATTCTCTAGCAGAGATAAGGGTGCCCTTTTTTTGGGAGCAGGCTCTTCTTCATCGGTCTCTGGGTCTTCTCTCTCAGAGTCGGGCTCTGGGTCTTCCTCCTCTTCAACTCTCACCACTTGCTGTAGGATAACAGTAAAAAATGAGAAGAACAGGTGAACACAAACTCAATGAGAAGAATAGATAAACACATTTCATTTTAATTAACAATGTCAATATCTTCAATACACACATTTTAACTTAACCCATTAAGACCTGAGGCGATTCTTAAAAATGTTTTCTAAATCCTAACAGTTTTTTGAAAAAAATCTATTAAAAAAGTCAAGATTTTTCAAAAATGGCAGATCTACAAGCTCATAGCGCGGCACTCGGTGCTGCGCTATGAACTTGTATATCTGCTATTTTTGAATAGCCAAGGAAATCTAAAGTGACAGATGGGTAAACAAAACACAAAGCTATTTTTATATTAAATGTCAAAAAATGATATGTTTTGTACATTTGGATAAGTTAAACAATGATGTATATTTTTTAGATACATTTTTTACATAAAATGGCAGAATTACCTCTAGTGAGGCGGCCTCAGCAACCACTCTTCCATACACAGCCACTCTCTCCTCCTCAGAAAGGAAAGGCAGGCTCTTGAACCGAGGGTCAACAGCAGAGGCTGTGTGAAGTGTGTTTTTCTCCTCCTCAGTGGTGTACCGCTTCTTGAGGTCTGTATTGATGGCCTGCTTTATGTCCCTGACCAGTGATGATTGTCCAGAAGCATATCCTGTGTCCTGAATCAGTTGTGCATGTAAAGGAGCAATCAGTGAGATGGTGGGGTTTTTCTGCTCTGACATGACTGTTGTGGTATCCAACATCGGCTTCATGGCCTGGACAAATGCTTCTGCATTAGAGATATCTGCAGTGCTGAAGATGGCAATGTCTGACTCCTTCTTTCTCACCTCAGGTGACAGCAAGGCAGCGGTGATTGAAGGCTGTACCAACAGAAATCTCTCCACCATTTCATAGGCACTGTTCCATCTGGTGCACACATCTGTTTTGAGCTTCTTTGTTTTCTTGAAACCATGTTGCTTCTGCTTTACCTCAAGCTGGTGTTTAGCAATGGTGCTACGGTGGAAAAATGTTGACACTCGCCTGATGTTCCCCAACAGCTTAACGATAAGGGGCAGCTTCAGTGCTCGCTGAGAGGCCAGGTTTAGGGTGTGGGCGTAACACCTTACGTGCAGGAATTTGCCCTCTTGAGCTGCAGAAACCATGTTTGTGGCATTATCAGTAACTATAGCCAAATGATCTGTACTGAACTGCCATTCTTCTCCTGCTTTTATTAACATCTCCTTCAGGTTTTTTCCTGTGTGTTGCTCTGTCATTCTCCTTGTTTGGAGTACATGAGAGATGAGCTGCCACTCGTCACTGATGAAGTGTGCAGTTATGGTGATGAAGGAATCTGTGGCAACCGATGTCCACGCATCCGTAGTTATAGCAACCCTTTCTGCTTTTTTTAGAGACTCTAAAACTATGTCTTTGGTATCGTTGTACATTGCGGGGATGACTGTATCTCTAATGGTTGACCGACACGGGACGACGTACCGTGGCTCCAAAGTGCGCAACATAGCGCGGAATCCATCGTTCTCAACGACTGAGTATGGACGCAAATCCTTGGCAATAAAAGCCCCGATGGACTTTGTAATTCGCTGCGCCTTTTGCGAATGTATGGGCAGCTTTGTCAACGTGTCTGGGATCGTTGTTTGGGTTGCAGCAACAACTGGCTGTTCTTCTCCCAACTCAGGGTGCCAGCGTTGAATATGGTTCCTGATGTTAGTCGTGTTCCCACAATATGCATTTTTGGCTTTACATAACTTGCACACGGTGTGACTTTTATCCAGTTCTTTTTTTCCCTCTACCTCGTAGAACCCAAAATGCTGCCATACGCTTGCTTTGAATTTCGAAGGAGCCGGTCGAATTGTTTTTTCTGTCATATTTTCTCTTGCTTCTCTCGGTGTTTCTGCCATATTTTCTCTTGTGTGTCTCGGTGTGTCGTCATAAGTTTGTTTAGCTAGTTTGTTTTGAGTGAAGCGCGTGGGTATGTTTGCAGTGTGCGTCACCTTAAAATGTCCGGTACGGCGCCACAGCGCAGTCTCATAATAGTTCCCCCCTTTCACTCCATCCGCGAAAGGGGGGAACTAATCTGCGACTGCGCTGTGGCGCCATACCGGACATTTTAATCCTGACGCACACTGCAAACGTGCACACACGTGGACGCGCTTCTCTCTAAACAAACTCATGAGACACAACACAAGGGAAAATATGACAGAAAAACGAATTCGAACGGCCCCTTCGGGATTCAAAGCCAGCATATGGCAGCATGTTGGGTTCTACAAGGTTGAGGGAAAAAGGAAGTGGATGAAACTGATTTTTTTTAACATAATGTGTAAAATATAATATATATTTTTTATATTAAAAAATCGATTTTTGACATTTATGAATCGATTTATAATCGCGCATGTCCGAATCGCGATTAATTGCTGAATCGATTAATTTCCCCACCCCTAGGCTCTATGCACAGCAGCCATTTTGGAGAGAAATTGGGCCTCTTCTTACTTCCTTCACAGGTGTTACCAATGATACTAATGACGGCTCTGTTCCATTCTGGTCAAACAGAGGCAGGGTGCTGATATTGTGCATGTTGGCTCACTAGAAACGCTAGTGGGTCTCAAAGTGTGGTCCAGGGACCCTCATGGTTCCTTGAGGGGGTGTAACTCTGAGAGTGTACAAATGGAACCAAATGGACCCTCCCGGGTCCATTTGGTTCCATTTGTACACTCTCAGAGTTATTGAAATTTAAAAGTGTGAGAACCACTGTGCTACACTAAATGGAACAGAGCCTTCATTAGAATCATTGGTAATACCTGTGAAGGAAATAAGGAAGGGGCCCAATTTTTGTCCAATATGGCTGCTGTGCATAAAGCATGTGTCTCTAAGCTGAAATGTAAGTGAATATTGGACTGTTTATATGCAACGTGTACAAAGTATGTGAACATTTGAAAGGGGGAAAGGTAGCCTGTGCAAAGGTCAGATCCAGGATGCCAGGGTTCATGGTTATGTAATATGTTTCTGTGTTTTTTTTAGATATCAAAGACAAACGCACAGTATCATAAGTTATTCAAGGAATTAAGCGAAGATGAGTTTCTAAAACAAAGTAAGTGCAAAAAACATTTGAAAGTTATATTTTTTACTTCACTGTAAAAATGTCATCAGTGTTAAAATGTCCAAAACTGTTACTTTTCAGGAAGTGAAAAAACAACAACGAACAAAACATGTTCCAATAGATACAATGTAGTTATTATTTAGTCACAAGCTCTTGTGACTAAATAATAACAAAACAAAGTAGAAACAATAGCAGATCTACAAGTTCAGAACGTGTCGCATCGCGACATGTTCTGAGCTTGTAGATGTGCAATTTTTGCTACTTTTGTGTGACACAGTAGTATGATGAAATAGGGCTTTAATTTACCCCCCCCCCCCCCCAAAAAAAATAGATGCAGATACAAGGTTTCTGCCAGACGGCAACGATGTGTTTAATCAAATCTAAATCAATGTGTGTTCCCACCAGGCTATACGTGCGCTCTACAGAAAGACATTTTGTATCAGGGGAAAATGTTTCTTTCTGACAACTGGATCTGCTTCCATTCTAAAGTGTTTGGCAGAGACACCAAGGTAGGATTATGCTACTTTAGAAGATTAAAGTAGCTGTAAGTTTGTTTTAAAACAAAATCCTTGTGTTAAAAAGTTAGAGCCATCTAATGCGATAGTGTTTGTTCAGTAACAGGGGGTCTCCACGTCTCTCCAGCTCTTTCGTAAACATAAAATACAATTTCATTCAATCAGGAGAGAGAACCAACTCATCAGCTTCAGTTTTATAGTGTTCCAGTTCCAATTTTGTCTTCTCATTTCTTTGTTTCATCACTTTACCCATTTTACTTGTTTGCACTGTATCTGAATGAGTTCAGATACAATGAGTGGATCAAGTTGGTTGGTATCCTGACCTCACAATGTGTTTTCTGCCTATTAACTCATTGAGTGCCATTAACGCGTTTCACGTGTTTTGCCGCTATGGCTCAACGTGCCAATGACGTGTTTGACGTTTTTCTTTTTTTTTTTTTGAAAAACATGTCCAGAACCCAAGATATCATCATCTGAAGATTTGCAGCTCCATCCACTCCTTGTTTAACTTAGAAATGAAAAGGGCTGTATCTCGCTTCCTAAGCACTTTTTGTTTTCTGTGGAAAAAACTCATAAAATAACAACATAAAATAGAAATATTCTTTGTTTATTCGTTTCTGTTCTTTTACATACTCATAGGTAGTACAATTGAGTGCCAGAATTGCCAAACGTTTAAAAAAAGATCTACAAGCTCACAACTGTCGCATTGCGACGCGTTGTGAGCTTGTAGATCGGCTATTTTCAAATAGCCTAGGTATAAAATAGGGCTAAAGTGGTTAATGTATGTTTTATAATATAATAATTTATATCTGAAAAGTAACTAAAGTTTTCAAACAATTGTGGTGGAGTAAAAGTACAATATTTGCCTTTGAGATGTAGTGGAGTAGAAGTGAAAGTATTGGAAATTGGAAATACTCAAGTAAAGTACAAATACCTCAAAATTGTACTTAAGTACAGTACTTGAGTCAATGTACTTAGTTACTTTTCACCACTGCTTACATCCCCTTTAATACATTCAGTGTTCATTAATTTCTTGTAGATTGTGATCATACGAAAGCATATACTTGTCAATAATAACCTTAATGTTTACTTTTCCCAGATTGCAATTCCAGTGCGCTCGGTGACTCTTATCAAAAAGACTAAGACGGCCATTTTAGTTCCAAACGCCCTGGTGATCGCAACTACATGTGAGCGGGTAAGACAAGACTTCTGGCTTTTTTTGTTCCTTTGACAAAAATACACCAGACCAGCAGGCGGCAGTGGCTCAGGAGGTAGAGCGGCCGCTTGGCACTTGGAATTCTGAAGGTTCCCAGTTCGATCGCTGGCTCCCTCTGGGTTAGTGTCCAGAGGCCCCTTTATTTCCACCCAAAGAACTTTGGTACTAGAACTGGTTTCCGTTCTAGATCCTTGGTGCTATTACGGAACCGTTTCCACCAGTTAAACCCATTAAGACCTGAGGCGATTCTTAAAAATCCTAACAGTTTTTTGAAAAAAATCAAAAAAATATTTTTTCACGATTTTTCAAAAATATGCTATTTTTGAATAGCCAAAGAAATCTAAAGTGACACAGATCAGACCAGGAAAACTGTTGGTAGAAGACATTTGTAGAATCCTCAGAAGCAAAGATTTGAGTTACAAATGTTTGCTTTAAATATATGTATATTCAAAGATTTGCACACATTTTCCACGCTTTTTATAACAGATCATAGCGCGGCACTCGGTGCCGCGCTATGAGCTTGTATATCTGCTATATATTGAATAGCCAAAGAAATCTCAAAAGGACACCGATGCGTTCCCGGTCTTAATGGGTTAATGATGTTTTTTTTTGTTGCTTGCCTTTGCCACTGTTTATATCAACCACTTTTGTTCCCAGTTCAGGGCAAGAAAGTACGTTTTGGTTCCAGTTCCGAACCAACTTTTAGGGTCCTGAACCAAATCATTTTCAGTCGAAACACTGAAACAAAATTAAGCAGGAAAAAAAGTGTCCTTTAGCAAGACACTGAACCCCTAACTGCTGACTGGCTGGCTGGTGCCTTGCATGGTTTCCTCTGCCGTGTGTGTGTGTGTGTGTGTGTGTGTGTGTGTGTGTGTGTGTGTGTGTGTGTGGGTGGGTGGGTGGGTGGGTGTGTGTGTGTGATAAAGGCACTATATAAATGCACCATTTATTTACCATTTTGTATACATTGTTTTCCAGCACGTTTTTGTGTCGTTCCTTTCTCGAGACACCACCTACAAACTTCTGAACTCCATCTGCGTGCATTTAGACGTAAGTTCTGTTTATTCTTATGACTTTATATAATTACACTAAAGTACAAACAATCCTAATCAATCAATGCAGGATATCAAGAAATATTTCGTATTTTTATGTTTTTTTACAACCAAAAGTATTTGCTGTTATGATGGCAAATAAGTTATGCTTTTGTGGTGAAATAACCATTTCAATATTCATTTGCAGACAATTACAATTCTGACCATTGTAATTTCAATTCAATTCAATTTTATTAAAGTGTCAATCACAACAAGTTGTCTCAAGACACTTTACATGTAGAGAAGAGACCCGACATCCCACCCTGAGCAAGCAATTTTGCGACAGTGGCAACGAAAAACTCCCGCTTAACTGGAAGAAACGTCAGGCAGACCCTAGGCTCTAGGGTGGCGGCCTTCTGCCTCGACCGCGTCGGGGGGAAAGAAGAGAGAGAGAGGGAGAGACAGAAAGAGATACAGTGCAAGTAGTAACAATAACAATAGTAGCACATATAATAGTGTAAGATAGTATATGATAATATAATATAGTACATCAATAATGTGTATGCAGTATATAATGGTATAATAAAAGAATGTTAACTCATTCCCTGCCTAGAACGACTAAAACGACTTCTGTCCATAAGCCATGCCTGCCTAGAACGACTAAAACGACTTTTTAAAAAATAAAAAAAATAAAAAATATTTTTTATTTTTTATTTTTTATTTTTTAGATTTTTTTTATTTTTTTTGACCCAAAGACCAAGGAGATATGATTTTTCGAAGATATAGACTCCCATCCACTTCCTTGTTAACTTAAAACTTTAAAATTCTGTATCTCGGCTCCTGAGTACTTTTTTTTTTTCAATGAAAAATATGGCAGTGTTCAAACGCGCCAGAAATAATTCTGGCAGTGAATGAGTTAAGATAATATACAGTATAGTGTAGTGGTATAGTGTAGTGTAGTAGAAATCCATCGGCCGTGCTCCATGGAGAGGCCCGGTCCACAGTCACAGTCTTGAGCCGCAGCTGGGGGTCCGTAGTGACAGTCCATTTTGAATGATAGTTATAATTCAAAAAGACACAGCTATCTGTTTGTGATTTCCTTACACTCATAACATTTTGTGAAGATAGATGCAAATTAAATGTGTAAAATAAATGTAATTTGTTCATACTGTGGAAAATCTAGGAAATGTCAGGCAAGCATAATTTAAAGGGATTTCATTGTAATTACAGTTCCCTGAGTAGACTGTAGTGTCTGCAGTTCTAATTATTTATTTTGTTTATTTATGGTTAATTAATACAGTTCTGATAAAAAAAAAAACAATTGAGGCATTGATTAAACAATGTCCAAGATAGATTGTCTGTGATGTAATTGTCAACATAATTTAGATGCCGATTGTGTCAAATGTGAACGAGTTCAGATGCCATTTGTTACTGCTAACCACGTAAAGGAGAATTTCACCCATTTTCAACCTTATCTTCATATAATTGGTCCTCACTAATGCTCATTATAAGATGTCACTATTTCTGTCTACTCACTCTGTGTCTCAGAGGAGGGCTGTGGACAGTTCAGACACCTGCCTACCAATGATTCCAAGTAATAGAAACTAGTCTTTCTCTTTCCCGTAAAGTTGACATGCTGATAAAGAATCAATTGTTCTGACATGAATCCAAAAACAAAATTAAAAGAAAGTTTGAAATGTAAGAAATTACGAGATGAGTGGACAGAAGTAGTGCCATCTTATAATGCACATTAGTGAGGAACAGTTATATGAAGATAGGTTGGAAGTGCCCCTTTAAGCCCTATATACTTTGTTGCATGACGAATAGCTCACAACATGTGACTTGTGTGAGCTTGTAGATCTGCTATTTTTGTTATATACTGTATACATTTGTTTTTTTTAATGTATTATTCTCAGAATAGGGCTGGCAGCCAGGTTGAAAGTGTTTAAATCTGTTCCATGGGCCAGTGGTTCTCAAAGTGGGGTCCGGGGACCCCCAGGGGTCCTTGAGGAGGGTCCAGGGGGTCCCCAGCAAAATGTGTTAATATGCTGGGCCTGGGTAGCATCGAAAATCAGTTTAACCGATTTGAACAGTTTAACACTATATATCGGCTATTTGAAAAAAGCCGATCTACAAGCTCACACGTTGTTAAGCTTGTGGATCTGCTATAAAAAATATATATAATAGAAATGTTGTCATCATTTTGGAATATGTTTGAAACATTGTAACAACAATTTTATTTTCAAATGGGGATCCGTAGCCAAAAATATATATCCTTGACATGAAAAAGGTTGGGGTCTTCAACCTTTTCAGGCCAAGGACCCCCTAGCTGAGAGAGAGATAAAGCAGGGACCCCCTACTCCATATTGTATAAAATTGTGTTTCGGATTTTTTTTTTTTTACTTAGTCTGCTCTTTTTTCCCTCCACACCTAAGTTCTCCTCGGAAAAGGGGATGCTAGGGTTCAAGTGGTTACGATAAAAAAAGATATATATATCGCGCAAAGATTTGGCGGACCCCCTGTAGTAGCTCTGAGGACCCCCTAGGGGTCCCGGACCCCCTGTTGAAGACCCCTGGTTTAGAATGTGTTTGATGGACCGTGTTGTTCTTTCAGGGTAACAATCCAGAGAGCATCAGTCTCACAGTTTCCTCCTGTGAGAACAGCTTCAGAGAGACCTGCCATTCTTCACTTCCTCTGGTCTGTATGCACACACACACACACACACACACACACACACACACACACACACACACACACACACACACACACACACACACACACACACACACACACACACACACACACACACACACACACACACACACACACACACACACACACACACACACACACACACACACACACCTTGTTAACAGGATGTTATTGCACAGGGCGTGTTTACCGTGTGTATGGTTTAGTCTCTTTGCAAATCCGTCTGAAGTAGCTTTAGAGCACCGTTAGGGGGACTAGAAGTGCTCCATGTCGTTGCTTTCTGGTGGAAACTTTTCATGTCTACAACCATTACTTTTCAGGAAATGGGGGGGGGGAAATATCCTGTGTTCCAATGAATTCAATGTAGTTATTATTTAGTCACAAGCTCTTGTTAATACTTTTCTTTGGTTCAATATGTATAAAACACACAGACACACTTAACCTCTCCTTTTAAAAACACTCAAAAATAGCTGTTTTCTGCTCCATAACAGTCTGTGAATAACATGTGAAGCAGTGTTGATTTTGTCGACTAAAACTATGACAAAAACTAAGCTACGATGTACTAAAACTGAGACCAAATATATTGACAATTTCGTCAACAAATAAAAAACTAGACTACAATGTTTGTGAGGGACGAGTGCAGTAGAGATCCAGTAGAACTAAAAGTCATTTTATGTTTGGTTGCGCTCAGCATGCAACCAAGTGCAAAATCAGCCATTACGACGCCATCAAAGCCTCGCAAAAATATTATAATTATATAAAATATATAATTTTAGTCGACTAAATCAACTGTAGATTTATTCAACTATAATCTTCTGATATTTAGTCGACTAAAACTAGACAAAAACTAAAACATTTCAGATGACTAAAATATGATTAAAATTAAATAAAAATTAGCTGTCAAAATCAACACTGATGTGAAGTGTGTGTGTGTGTGTGTGTTTTTATCTGCGTGTGTAGGATTTCACTGCAGACCTGTGCGACCTGGATGGAGTGGTTCATCAGAGACAACAAGACCTGATGGAGAGCAGCAGTTCTGGATCCCAGACCCCAGATTATGACAAAATGGCAGGTCTGTGTCACATTATTACCCTGCGTAGGGCCTTATGTCTCTGTGGTAGAGCCTTAGGACACTGAGTGTAGAGCCATATGATCCTGTGTAGGGCCTTATGACTCTGTGTAGGGCCTTATGACTCTGTTTACGGCCTTAGCGCACTGTGTAGGGCCCTATGACCCTATTTAGGGCCATATAACCGAGTTACAAATGAAACTTGTGGGCTTATAGATTTGCTATTTTCACTATCCGTTGTATGACCAAGTATATCGGTTTATATCTGTATTCAAGTGGCATATAACTGGTTAAAGAAAGGAAAGTTATATTTTAGCAACAAGGCCGTAAGATAAGTGGGACAAAAACAGTCCAGTCGGTTTAATGATTTCTTCAGTATTTAACTTGCTTGAGTGACACGGTACTATTTACCAGTGTTGATTTTGACAGCACATTTTGATTTAGTTTAGTCTTTTGAATTAAATTCCATTTAGCTTTTGTCATATTTTAGTCATCTGAAAAGTTTTAGTCTTAGTCTACATTTAGTTGACTAAATATCATACGATTATAGTCGACTAAATCTACAGTTGATTTAGTCGACTGAAATGTATTTTGGCGGTGCCTTGATGGCGTCATAATGGCTGATTTTACACTTGGTTGCATGCTGAAAATAGCCGATATACAAGCTCACAACGCGTCGCGCTGCGACGTGTTGTGAGCTTGCAGAGCCGCTATTTTCAGAGCGCAACACCCGAGCGCAACCAAACATGAAATGACTTGTCTTTTAGTTCTACTGGATCTCTTCTCCACTAGTCCCTCACTAACATTTTAGTCTAGTTTTTATTTGTTGCCGAAATAGTCAGTATATTTAGTCCTAGTTTTAGTCATCATAGCTTAGTTTTTATTTAGTTTTTGTCAGTGAAAAAAGGTAGTCGCCGAAAATGTTCCGTCATAGTTTTAGTCGACGAAATCAACACTGCTATTTACAGACAGTGTACAGTGTGTTGTGAAAATGTTGACTCAAGCTCTACGCCAGTGTAAGTCACGTTCTGTTTATTCTTCTGTGTTTGATCAGACTTTGCGGGCCTGCAGGACCAGTTCCTGAACACTATGAAGAATGGAGAGATGTCGGTCCACGCGGACGTTCACCTGCACAGCCCTAACCACAATGGTACCAGCTACACCTACACTCTGTTTACCAACGGGTTCAATAATGAACCTTAAGCACGGACACGCTCTGCACAATGGTACCATCAACAAACACACTCGTGTTTACCGAGGGTGAAATAATGTCAATCAATGGGACCTATGTTCCCTCAACTAGTGATGGGAATTATCGTTCGAATCATCTCGTTCATGCTCACGACAGAGATCGGTTCAAATGATTCGGAATGATTCCTTCATCGTTCAGAAGTGCTTTTGGTCCCGGCGGAGCGAATGGGTTACTATAGGCATGACATGACTGCACAGAAACACAACACTGTCTTTCACACTCCCCGGAAATGGTAACCGTCTTCCATGCCGACATCTCGCCACTCCGACTAGTGGCTTCCGCGTGCGGTTAGGGTGAGGGTTAGGTATAGGGTTCGTTAACGTCGGAAAGGCGACATGTCGGAAAGCCGCCATGTAACCCCCGGAAATGCCCCCCCAACTGTTTACTGTACATATCTTTCTTTCTTATTACTACTTATATATATGATTTGTTTTCT
The DNA here is from genome assembly GCF_963454915.1 of Gymnoscopelus microlampas. Classification (NCBI taxonomy): domain Eukaryota; kingdom Metazoa; phylum Chordata; class Actinopteri; order Myctophiformes; family Myctophidae; genus Gymnoscopelus; species Gymnoscopelus microlampas. The sequence continues at coordinate 40,686,528 of NC_139958.1, forward strand.
TTTGCATATTAGTGTACATTATTGTTTGTCTTTAAATGTCTCGATGAATTTAATACGCAGGACCTTATTGGCCCTGAGGGCTTATCTGGGTCATCCTTTTAGCATTATTTTGGTTTAAATCTGTGCCACCGTGCCCTTGCAAACTGTTAATGAAGTATTCAATCTTTCAATCAAAACTAAGCTATGGTTGCAATGTGCTGTTCCGCTGAGATTACAATGCATTACGACCAGCACTTACTATACTTTGCAAACCTTGTTGTTGTCATGCATAATTATAAACGTGTTACGTCTTATAAGTGCATTATAGTACGTTATAAATGTGATTTATGATGTATTATAAAACCAACCTTTAAGTAAAGTGTTACTAAGTGTTCTAATTGTTTCATTCACTCATAGGGCCGGTGAAGACCACGCACAAAGATAAATCTGCACAGCCCATGTCTCTACACACCCTTCTGCTAATCTATTTATTCTTGTGAGTAACCTTTATTATTATGTGTTTAGATACCGGATTATTATTGCACTTTTCAGACCACTCACATGTATGACTGTCTGGGAATTTCCATCATTTAGGCATGTGGGACAGATCTGTGGCCACTAACTTTGGGACTTCAATGTAGGCCTGTCACAATCCTATATTACATTGGAGAGATGAAAAGCCATCATTTTCCCATGTCATTGTTTCGCACTAAACACAACAACAATATATCACATGTCACTAACAACACAAGCCACAACGCGCGCAATTAATTTACGGATGGCGTAGGCTACTTTTCACTGCTCACCACACATTTGCCTCCTCGGAGCATAATTAATTGCGGCCAGCACAAACTCACAACATTACGGGTCGACCATGTTGTTCCCTAGCGTCACCGCCGACCACCGCTGAGCGCAACCGAAACACCGCAAGCCGGACAACATCGGGTACACCATTTTGTACCCTTTAGCGTGAGCACCACCACCGACCACCGCCGAGCCAAACCGAAAGCAACACCACGCAGTCGCTACTGAAATCTCCCCACAACAACAACACACGCGACGCAACCACTTCACTTGCATAATCGTCATAACGTTTCCATGCTGAAACATTTTCACACATTTCCGAATATAAAAAATAGCAGAAATAGCAGATCTACAAGCTTTCAAAGCTTGTTGATCAGCTATTTCTGTATAAAATGATTAAATATGTATTTAATTTATTTGTATATATTTAAGTTGTCATATCTGCACTGTGGAACTTTTTTATTACGAAGCCTAAATGGCAAACAGAAAAAATAAATAAATTCATATGTTCCAATGCCAAACACACAATTAAATCGTTCATCGCAATTATTTGAGTGACAATTAATCGTAATCGTGACAGCCCTGCTTCAATGTTCTTAATGTGTTTTTGTGCATCTTTGCACAGTCAGTGTTCCGTTGGTGTTTATTCATTTTTGTGTGTCTTTGCAGAGTCAGTGTTCTGTTGGTGTTAATTCGTTTTTGTGTGTCTTTGCAGAGTCAGTGTTCTGTTGGTGTTTATTAGTTTTTGTGTGTCTTTGCAGAGTCAGTGTTCTGCTGGTGTCCTCCTGTTACATGGCCTTCAAGATAGTGGCTCTGGAGCAGAGACTAAACTCACTGGTTTCCATGGGAGAGTATGTATTTCTTGAGTAAGATGTTCTCTGAACTTAATGTATGTTGAAATATTGAGGTATCATCTTTTTTGTGAAATTGAATTTTAATTTCAAACGGCACTATGTAACTTTGTTTAAAGGACGACTTCACCCATTTTCAACCTATCTTCATATAATTGGTCCTCACTAATGCTCATGATAAAAAAAAGAAATTGTATTCCTGGAAAGTTACAATGCAATAATAGAAGCCATTGTTCTCGCGTTAATAAAAATGTAATAAAAAATCACACCCAGTGGGAAGTGGGCGGTGTGGTCACAGTGGTCATCACAGTGGGTGATTCACTTAAAAAAAAACATAAATGTGTTTTTTTTTAAGTGCACAGTCCTATTTATAGGACTGCACATGTGTCATGTGTTTCACTAGCCAATCACAGTCCTGAATAGAGTCAACCAGTGTACAACGGTGGCCAATCACGGTGCAGGGTTAGGGGGGTACAATGGTGGCCAATCACAGCGCAGGGTTGGGGGGGTGAATGGGTGGGGGTCCAAACCTCACATATAGGGGCGGTTGCACCGCCCGAAAATGTGAAATCTTGTTGGGGGAAAAAAATCCTGCTTAGAAAATCCTGTCCAGAAACTTAGGGTTTCTGGACTATCCACAGCCCTCCTTTGAGACACAGACTGAGTAGAAAAACATTGTACCATTTTGTCATTGAGTATTAGTGAGGACCAATTATATGAAGATAGGTTGAAAATGGGTGAAGTCGTCCTTTAATGAATACATTTTGATTTTGTCCAATCTGTATGGTAGAGTATGTTAATTGGGGTGAATTGGGGTGGTTGTATTTTGTCTCCCTGCTCTTCTATTGAGACATTTAAATCGTGTCAAAGGTCATGTCTCTCCTAGACACCAGATCTGACACGAAGTTTGACCTGATGGATCAAGATTCAATTTATCCCCCGAGCAAGCAGGCAGGCTCTATTAGCACAATGGTAAACATTTCAGCACTTGCGCTGGAAACCGGGTTCAAATCCGGGGTAGAAGAGGAAAGTTACGTAGTGCATCTTTTAACTCAGAAACTGGGTGCATCCATTTATATATATTTTTTACCATTACTACAATTTGTCAAAACTGTTGTTATATCCTGTAGAATGTGTATCATTGTTATTATTTTAAGCAATATTCCAATTTCATTTAATAGGCTCTATGCACAGCAGCCATATTATCACTTCCTTCCCAGGTGTTGCCAATGATACTAATGAAGGCTCTGTTCCATTTAGTGTATCACACTTTACGGGACCCTTACGGGTCCATTTGGTTCCATTTGTACACTCTCAGAGTTACACACCTGTAAGGGGCCATTTGGAAGCCCATGAGGGTCCCTGGACCCCAACTGTAGACCCACTGGTGTAACAGAGTGTTTCCAGTGAGCCAACATGCACAATATCAGCACCCTGACTCTGTTTGACCAGAATGGAACAGAGCCTTCATTAGTATCATTGGTAACACCTGTGAATGTCTTCATAATATGGCTGCTGTGAATAGAGCCTATTGGGTGTAATCTCTCAAGAACAGATTCTGCTCTGCGTTGGAATCTGTCGGTAGCCGTGTTGACAACCCGTGCGCATTGGTTTCAAGTGGGTGTGCCTTCAGATCAGGAAGCAGGCCGCGCTTTACCCAATCAAATGTAGTGGGCGGGATTCACGTGTCCGTCCACCCTTCCCCCCTCGAAACTAACCAAAACTAATTTGACAATAGCGTCCTCGGAGCAGACAAAACCACGGAAAGATATTCACATTTTAACTTACTCTTTCATCATAGAAACAAGTGGGCTTATAACCAAAACCATCCATGTTCTCTGGGAGAAGTTGTGTTAGTGTTCCGTGTATAAATATTGTTAGTGGGAATGAAAACATAGTCGCACCAACCGGAAGTGATGCGCTGAAGGCAGACACAAACCCCGGTTTCCTTGCGCACTGGTGTTTCGTTTGCTTCCTGCCAGACCCAACAGACATAGAACAAACAGCAGAGGTCGCTGTTTTTCATTTTCAGTTGGGTCTGGCTACGCGAGACTATATTGGGTGTAGCTGTTGTTGTAGGCACACCAAAAGGCACATGAAAAGCTATGAGTGTGGATGCTAATTGAGTCCATGTCTCGTTGTAGAAACGTGGTGAAGCACAGGTCGCAGGCCGACTTCAACGCACAGATGTATGGAGAGCTGTCCACCAACCTGTTTACGCTAGAAAAGGTTTGTTACACTGTCTACCGACCTGTCCACTGAACTGTTACACTGCCTACTGACTTGTTCGAAAAGGTGTGTTACATTGTCTTCCAACCTGTTTATACAAGAAAAGGTTTGTATAGGTCACATTTAATGTCACATCCTGCCGCCATGCATGAAAGGACAGTAGTTCAGCTGTTTCAATAGGACCTTTTCCCCCAAAACCAAGCTTGTTAATTAAATACTACTAGACCGGTGGCCATTGGGCACTGAACTACCCCAGGAATGATGTCTTGTGTCTCTTTTATGCCTATATATGGAGTTTCTGTATCTGTCCGTCTGTCCTTTTTATGCCCAATATGGATAAAACGTTATTTGAACCCAGGGCTTCTCAAACGTCTTAATACCAGGACACTATTTTTTGGCAAGCCTTGATTTATACTTACTGTATAGCGGCTTGCATCCAGTTTAAGACCCTGGTGCTAGCCTATAGGGCAGTGAAAGGAACAGCTCCTTCTCACCTCCAGGTAAGGTCAAGGCTTACACCCCTGCCCGACCACTGCCGCCTCGGGGCGACTGGTTGCCTCGTCGCTCAGTGATCCTTCTGGCCGATCTACACACGGTCACAGCTTTTTTTCTGTTCTGGTCCCACAGTGGTGGAATGAACTCCCCACTGATGTCAGGACAGCAGAGTCACTGCCCATCTTTCGCCGCAGGCTGAAAACCCACCTCTTCAGGAAACACTACCCTGACCCTTCCTCTTTGCCTTGCCTACTTGTTGTCAATTAGTTGTACGAGCTCTTGTCTTATTGGATCTTGTTTATTCAATACACGTATTTGATTTAGCTCTTGCACATTTGATTTTCCTATTTGTCTCGTCTGTTTAAGAAAGTAGGTAGTTGATATATTGCACTTTTACCTTAGCGCTAGGTATACTCTTAGTTGCTTGTTTTAGAAGAGAATGCACTTAAGACTTCTGGTGATTAGTAGTTTCCTTGCCTACCTATCTTGAATGCACTTATTGTAAGTCGCTTTGGATAAAAGCGTCTGCTAAATGACTGTAATGTAATGTAATACTTCAATACGTCAATTTCAAAGTCAAAACATGGGAGTTTGGTTGTTTCACATGTCATGTACGTGTCTTGTTCTTAACCTATAGGTACAAAGAAACCTGCGGAAGCTACTTGGCGAGACGTAGCAGATGACTGTCACCTATAAGAAAACGGTCACCTATCAGAGAAGACTTGTCACCTTGGAGCGTGGAGGGACACGAGTCCCTTTGCTGGGCAGAAGCTTCTTTAGAAGTACTGGTTCAGTACTGCAGAGCTGTTGCCAAAGAATATGCAGAGCTTGTCTATAGATTTTTATGGAGTTATTACTTAACCCTTTAAGACCGGGAACGCATCTGTGTCATTTTAAGATTTCTTTGGCTATTCAAAAAAATTGCATGAGCTTGTAGATCTGCTATTTTTGAAAAATCGTGAAAATGTGTGCAAATCTTTGAACATATATATATATTTTTGTTAAAGATTTTAACTCAGATTTTAACTCAAAACATAATTATGGGGGTCCTTGACATGAAAAAGTTTGAGAACCAATGATATAACAACACAAGTTTTTTTCAAAAAACTTTTGGGATTTAGAAGGCATTTGTAACAATTTGCGCAAATGTTCACGATTTTTCAAAAAAATAGCAGATCTACAAGCTCATAACGCGGCACTCGGTGCCGCGTTATGAGCTTGTAGATCTGCTATTTTTTTAAATAGCCGAAGACATCTAAAATGACAGAGATGCGTTCCCGTATTGAATGGGTTAAACCTACACAAACCCTATCATGTTATAATAGGCGAAAATAGACAAACATTCCGCGAAAAAGACGATTACAAGACGCGTTGTGAACTTGTAGAGCGGCTGTTTTTGCTATCGACGCACAATGAAGTGTATAGGGTTTAAAGGGGCCACACCATGAATTTCATTTTTTTTGGGGGGGGGGGGTATTTTTTGGGCTCCCCAGTGTCTCTTGTACCCCAAAAAGTATTTTTTTTTAACATTCAGTCATTCATTCTCATTTCAGAGATTTTCAGAATGGGCGTGTCTGAACAGGCCATTTCAGAATGGCAAGGCAAGTGACATCACTTGCCTTGCCATTGCATTGATGATGGCCAGACAGAATTGCTCAGCAGCTCCCCCCTGCCCAAAAGGACGTTTTGGTATTGCAGCTGAAAAAGCTTGGAATGACAGACAGTCAGATTGTGAGAAAAAATATCTGGATGTTTTTTAGGCTTACAACCTGTTTAAAACGTATTAGGGTTTTTTTTTTTAATTCGTGGTGTGGCCCCTTTAAGTGATCAATAGCGCATTAGCAGTGGACGTCCCCTTTGCACTCAGGGCTGTTTTTATTGTTCGTTCCGCCATAATGTGGTGTAAACCGAGACATTTCATTGTTTTATTCGTGTTCGTTCTGCCATAATGTGGTAGTCTTTAACTTAAACGTCAGTTAGCGTTAGTGAAGAAAACATTCAAGTTGTCGGGCAGAAACCTTGTATCTCCATGTTTCGACTTTCTTGTGTTTTTTTGGTAAATTAGCGTCGTACGTCTTAGTGCAACGGTGTCGCAAAAATAGCCGATCTGCAAGCTCACAACACGTCGCTGAGCTTGTAGATCTGCTATTTGCTATTTTTAAATAATTGTATTCGAACGTGGCTAAGTGTGTCTACAATAGAATAGCCCCACTCCTTGGGGTGTTTTTTCACATAAATATTGGTATTTATATACACATATGTGAAATTTGTCCTCTGCATTTGCCCATCCTATAACAATAGGAGCAGCGAGCAATTAGAGGTTAAGAGTTTTGCTAGGGGACACACATCAAAACATTGCTGGCCTGGAATCGAACCTGGGACAACCAGGGCCTCTTGGCTTCCCTGGCGGGTTCACTAACCATTCAGCTATGGCCGCCCGTCGGGTGTTTTTTTTTATAAATATTGAACCTTTGAAAAGTATGAACAAGCGCTTGTGACTAAATAATTGGAACACAAGGTTCTTTTTTAGATTTCCTGAAAAGTAACGGTTTTGGACATACAAGGTTTCCACCTGACAATTTAGTAGTACTTACCCGAGATTTGCTTTATTTTATAATTCTGTTACATTTCATGTATGTGTGTGTGTGTGTGTGTGCGTCCCACAGACGCAGTCATTTCAAAGCTGTTCTCAACATTTTCAAGTAAGGTCAACATGGTGTGTCTGATTATCATGATTTGCTAATAAATTATATTTGTAGATATTTAATATAGGCTTGTCTGTCAGTGGTCTGAAATGCAAGATACACTTCACTGTAATGTCATTTAATACATTTCCGAGTGGGTATCTAAACATTGTGGGCACCTCGGTGTTAAATTGCCTATATTTTTCAAAATGTGGAAAAAAAGAAGAATGCATGGTTTGGAAAATAGTACGAAATAAGTAAAGTATACATGATTTGAACATAGACGGTACATCATTATCAGACCTAAATGTACCCTTCAACTTAGTTTTAGTGCCCAACATGACTGGATATCACAGGTTTTGTTGCAATTGTAGAAACATTAGGCCTTCATGTAATTAACCCATTAAGACCTGGAACTGTCATTTTTAGATTTGAGCTAAAAAGTATTATTTTACACTTTGGGCTATTCAAAAATAGCAGATATACAAGCTACGAGCTTGTAGATCTGCTATTTTTGAAAAATCGTGAAAATGTGTGCAAATCTTTGAATATACATATTTTTTAAAGCGAACATTTTTAACTCAAATCTTTGCTCCTGGGGGTCCCTGGAACAAAATATTTTGATGGGGGTCCGCGGCCAAATACATATAATTTTGGGGGTCCTTCACATGAAAAAGATTGAGCACCACTGATATAGAAACATACGTTTTTCAGAATGCTGTTGAGATTTAGGAGACATGTAGAATCGGCTTCAGGTCTCAATGGGTTAAAAAGTGATTGTATGTATTTGTGCCCCGCATTTATAAAATGTAAATATAAAATTCAATATCGAATAAATAAACATAAGAAAAATGGTGCCCAGAGTTCACCATCTTCAAACTTAACTGTAATCTCATTGCATCTACAAAAACCTCTTGATGTATTCATATAATAGACATGTTTATACCATTGATTGCTGTGTGTTTTTCCTTTGAAACAGCACGATGTCTGTATACATAATATTTAGCTAAATGAACGAGTGGGATGAAGCCAGCCCTGTAAACATATATGTGTTTGCATTGTAAATGATTGTTGCTTTATGATTATGTTAATACATATTTTCAGCCTTAAGTTTAATGGTTGTTTTGCATTGTTTTACAGTTATGGGGTTCCTCAGCAAAATGTACCATACCACCTATCTTGGTTTACTATACAATATTGTACTATATAGACAGCGGTGGAAGAACTACTCTGATTTGTATTTAAATCAAAGTAGCAATGCTATAATGTAGAAATAACCTGTTACAAGTAAAAGTCCTGTGTGGCAAATTTTACTTGGAAAATGAGTACCAAAAGTAAAAGTACTTGTTATGCAGAATGTTCCATTTCACAAGTGTATTTCAAAAGGCTTCACAATTTGTTAAAATATTTCAAATCATATCCAGACTACAACACAAATCTAACAGTAAATGCAAACATGCGAGCAGACATTCTGATGTTTTGTATACTTCTGCCCTCTTGGTGGTGTTGATCTGCTAGTTCAACAGCTCCTAGCGAGACATGACAGAATGGGTTTCATTTGGTGCCGGCCTGCGTGCACTGGTTCTTACCAGTGTGACGTCGTCGGTTAAGGGGTCTACAAGATGAATAGCCTACAGGATAAGTGAGCACTAAGGACATTCTGGGCACCTAGATTTTGGGGCATAAGAAGTTGAAGGATAAAATGAAGTCTGAAAATGATGTACCGTGCATGTTCACATCATATAGGCTACTTTACATTACTTTAAGACCATTAAATAAAAACAAAAAAACATTTTTTTTTCTTTACATTTTGGACACCACTTGAACCCTAGAATTCCTTTTCTGAGGGGAACGAAAATAGCAGATTTACAAGCTCTCAACGCCTCGCAGCTTGTAGATCTGCTATTTTTGGCAAAGAGCCTATAGGTGTAGAGGGAAAAAAGAGCAGACTAAGTTAAAAAAAAAACTAATCTGAAACACAATTTTATACAATATAGAGTAGGGTGTCCCTGCTTTATCTCTCTCAGCTAGGGGGTCCTTGGCCTGAAAACGTTGAAGACCCCTGCCCTACAAGATACATCACTTTCTGACCTGGGCCGACACAGAGCTGCTGAGCTGCTTGTCTCAAGGTGCCAACCTGGTGTCCATCCATCCACCGATCAAGAACTTTGACCCATCAGAGGGAAAACCTGGATTGGACTGATATGATATGAGTGAAAAGGCCTCCCAGTTTTTCCCCACAATACGGATGAAGAGTGCTAATCAAAGATCTCTCCAGGACTGAGATGATGACGTGAGTTGATTGAGTATTTCCTTCATATCAGTTCCTCTAGCCCACTGGTTCCCAAACCTTTTAGCTCGAGACCCAAAAGAGAAATGTTATGTCTCCCCTGGACCAAGCTAGTGAAAATAGCAGATCTAGCAACGTGTTGTGAGCTTGTAGATTGGCTATTTTTCACTACATCTTAAACATTTGTTTTCTAAAATACAGTTTTTTTTGTATTAAATCTTTTGAAAAATCATTGCATTTATTTCTAATTCATGAACAATATATACATTTTGAAAATGTTTTGAAATAATAATAATTAAAAACAAAATGTAGGAAACAAAAAAATAAAGGAGTATTTATTTACTTGTGACCCATAAAAATGTGTCCGCGACCCACAAATGGGCCCCGACCCACTGTTTGGGAAACAGTGCTCTAGTCTAGAACACATGAGTCTGACCTCAGAAGAAGGCTGCACTTACATCTCAGGTCCCACTAACAATGTCCTCATGGCCCACCGGTGGGCCCCAGCCCACAGGTTGAGAACCACTGGCCTAAACTTAATCAATGTCGTTTTTTTATTACATTATATTAAATTATATTACATTATTATGTGCTCTTTATTTTATCTTCATCAGGACAGACATTAACGTTTGTCCTTATGAAGGTCTAACGACCAAAACGTTGATTTAATAAAGAGCATCCTTTTTGCAAGTTCCAGACAGTGTGTGGGACCTTTTCTTTGATTTAATGCTTTTAAAAAAACACACACACACACACACACACACACACACACACACACACACACACACACACACACACACACACACACACAGTGTTGCTCTGTGCACAGTGAGAGAAAAGACTCTTGTAGCAATTGTCATTATGAAATGTAGTGGAATAATTAAACGTGGCCCCGCTTTAACTGGTATTTTGCTTATTAGTTCTCTGAAGGCAACAGATTCAACAGTGATGATTTCGCCATTGTGTGTGTTGGTGGCGGCCGTGTTGCCGAGTGTGTGTGTGTGTGTGTGTGTGTGTGTGTGTGTGTGTGTGTGTGTGTGTGTGTGTGTGTGTGTGTGTGTGTGTGTGTGTGGCCAGCTCAAGTTGGTGGGACCTTCCGAACTAAACCGACTACGCCACCTAGGTTTGAACTAGGAGCCTAGGCACTCCTTTAACAGCATTTGAAGAGAAGCAAAACGAATGGACTCAACATTACTAGGCTGAGCAAAGACATTAACCACATACAAAGGCTAGGTTCTTTTACAAGATGGAGAGCAGCTTAGTGGTGTACAAAATGTGAACAAAGACACGTGTGCCAAAAGATCATCAATTTATTTACTAAATATAACAATGATTAAAATACAAAAAGGACAGTGGGTTAAACATACAGGTTATAATAAGAGTAAGACACCAAAGGAAGAGCCTTTAAAGTGTGAGTGCTGAGTCCATCCACACTGGCCTTTGGTAGCCTACTCCCCGAAGCACTCCTCTTCTCTGGCAACACCTGTGGATGAAGGAGACTCAACGCCAGTTATATGTCCTTTTATAATACATCATTCAGAATGAACTGTTTTTTTTTCTGCCACTTAAACACCGGTATGTGAAGAGACTTACACGGGAGGGAGAGATTTGACTCTCTCCCATTGCTGGCCGCTAGCATGCAGTGTTTAGGGCCCAGTCTCGAACCTCAGCTCACACGTCGCCTTGATCACCCCTTAATGCTGTTTGCATCCTGCTCCTCAGCTCCCCACATCTCAGTCCCATCCTCTCGTTCCATGCTGCCGTCCCCACCTGCAACCGGGTTGACTCTCTAGGCAGCCTCCCGCGGACGGGATCCACAACAGGTGGACAGGGCAAACACCGCATGTTGGCGAAACAACACTCTCGGCCAGACGGACTCAGGTCACGTCACCTGGCCCATAGACATATAAAGGTAGACGCCTCCTCTGGCTCTGAAGCGTATGTATGGCGGGCGCGCTTCCGCTTCCCGGGGGGCAGCTGGAAATTTCCGCGTGCGTCACAGAAGGGGGCGTTCAGTAGGCCAATGAGAGGCAGGTGGGGGCGGGACAACTCGATTCTGACAAGTCCTGGAAAAGACGTGCTGTGATTGGCCAGTGCCCGTTCCCCCCCATTTCCGGGGGGAACGGGCACTGGCCAATCACAGCGCGTATGGCGGCCACCATACGAAACAGGTCGCTCCAACGAACTGCAGAGGCCAATGAGGTATCTAGGTTTCTATATCTATGACCTGGCCCTTCATCGGGGGTGGGGTCCCCGTCCCCTTCCACCCGTACTTCCGCCCGTGGGAGCTGCCCTCCTGCCTGCACCAGGTCACGGTGCTTCTGTTCTTTCCTTTTCAACACTCCTTGAATCACTCTCTTTTATCCATTCCATATCCATATTAATGTATTATGCACTCAATACTTGGCATGGGGCTTTTTTATTTTAATCTATATGTTTCTTTATTGAAGTTCTGATTTTTTTTTAACATTTGTTATAACATACAATTTGTGTAGAACCACAATTGTTTTGGCATGGGGCTTCTTTAACACGAAATGCAGCATCAATGCACCGTGGCATGGAGGTGATCAGCCTGTGGCATTGCTGAGGTGTTATGGAAGCCCAGGTTTGCTTTGATAGCGGCCTTCACCTTGTATTGTTCGGTCTGGTATCTCTCACCTTCCTCTTGACAATAACACATAGATTCTCTGTAGAGTTCAGGTCAGGCGAGTTGGCTGAAGGGATTCCCACAGTACGCGGACGGTGGGGACTGATTCCGTTGATTCCACTGTTTGGCATCTTGGTGGGAGCAATGCTACGTGCTACCTGTTGGAGGAGGATGCAAACTGGTAAGTCTTGACCTGATTTGTTCATTTATGTTTCCCATATTTTATATATCCATCTATCTATATACGTATCTAATGATACCAATGTGAAGATCTAAATGATTAGTGTCTGCACATTGACCAATCACTCTGTCTTACATCTCAACAGCTCAACTCAGGATGGCAGTGGCTCAGGATGTAGAGCGGCTGCGACGTTGTGTCTCCCAGAAGACTTGATCAACGGCCACGCACAAGGTCCACTCTCCCACTCGTCAAACCGTCACACAACCCAAGGGGTTGTGGGCACAAGGGGTTAGGGCACAACAGAAACGTTACAGTATTCATGTGAATGTTATATATGTGCAATAATGTGAAATAATGTAGAATGTATTTGCTTTGTACAATGTTTGTTTTTTTGCCAGTGCAGAATTACTGAAAGTTGAACACAAGCAAATGTTATAATGTAAAACAATTAGCAGGCATTAATAGTCTTCCACTGTACAAGCAGCTTTTGTAATTCTGTAAAAACAAAATGTTTTATATATATTTCTAAGAAAATAAATGTACTGATTAATTCAAGGCAATGCATTGGACACACACCTAGTGACAGCACCTTTCAACAAAATAATAGAACATGATAAACATCTTTGTAAGTACTCAGAACAAGTGCTATTATTTTGAATTGTGGTGAAAACTGGGACAATTTGGTAGTGAATGTTGAAAACCTGGAACATTATGGTAGTGAATGTTGAATACATGTTAGTGTGAGTGTGAGTGTGAGTGTGAGTGTGTGTGTGTGTGTGTGTGTGTGTGTGTGTGTGTGTGTGTGTGTGTGTGTGTGTGTGTGTGTGTGTGTGTGTGTGTGTGTGTGTGTGTGTGTGTGTGTGTGTGTGTGTGTGTGTGTGTGCGTGCGTGCGTGCGTGCGTGCGTGCGTGCGTGCGTGCGTGCGTGCGTGCGTGCGTGCGTTGTCCCAGTAGAGAAGTGCAGCATTAATGCACTTCTCTTTTTAAGTGCAATGTTTTGTTTGCTGTTCTCCAGCTCTCTGATATAAAACAATATAGTCTGTGTGGACTTTAGTCCACAATCGTTCCTTACAGCAGTTTAATGATTACACAAGTTAATCATTTACAATAGGGGTGTCCAAACTGTTTTCAAAGGGGACCATATAGTTTTTAATATGAAAATAGCAGGATAGACAGCATCTGTCATACTGTGCCTTATTTGATCATAACATAGTTACATATTAAAACAACACAAGGAACACACAGTTAGGAATGCTGACAAATTCTACTGAGACAATTTCAAAAACACTCACAAACTTCAATGTAAGATTTTATCTATGACAGTTAAAAGCACAAACATAAAATAAAATACATGCATGTAGTGTATGCATGTCTATATACATACATACATACATACACACACACGCACGCACGCACGCACGCACGCACGCACGCAACCCCCAACCCCTACACAACCCCTACACAACCCCAATACAACCCCAATACGACCCCTACAGAACCCTCATACAACCCCCATACAACCCCAATACAACCCCAACACAACCCCTACACAACCAAAATACAACCTCCATATAACCCCCTACACAACCCCCATACAACCCCCATACAACCCCATACAACCCCCATATAACCCTTAGCCAACCCCAACACAACCCCAACACAACCCCAATACAACCCCTGCACAACCAAAATACAACCTCCATACAACCCCTACACAACCCCAACACAACCCCAATACAACCCCTGCACAACCAAAATACAACCTCCATACAACCCCCTAACAACCCCTACACAACCCCAATACAACCCCATACAACCCCCTAACAACCCCTACACAACGCCAATACAACCCCCATACAACCCCCTAACAACCCCATACACAACCCCAATACAACCCCCATACAACCCCCTAACAACCCCTACACAACCCCAATACAACCCCCATACAACCCCTAACAACCCCTACACAACGCCAATACAATCCCCATACAACCCCTAACAACCCATTGCTATCCAAAAAGTTATTTTCAAAGGTCAATATTGGAGGTCATGGTGCTGTTTATAATAATAATAATAAATATAGCTGCAAGCAGCGATAATACGGGGCCAGTGAATAGAGAGAGAGAGAGACATGGAAACGGAATAGATTGAAGAGAGAGAGAGTGACATGGAAACAATAGATTGATGAGAGAGAGAGATGGAAACATAATGGTTTGATTGGACATCTCAACCTACTGCCATTAACAGGATTCGAACTCTCAACCTTCAGACTAACAGGCTGCAACACTACCTATAGTGCTATAGCTTTGTCCAGGCTGATATTGTCTGTTGAAGATCATAAACTCTTGCCTTCTTTCATGAACCAAGCCCCTGTTTCACTAACACTAAGATCACTCGTTCACAAGCCATTTACCGATGAAGAAATTGTACATCTCCTCAGAACCAAAACTAATGAAAGTAGCCGATCTACAAGCTCACAAACCATGAAAAGTTGTGAGATTGTAGATCAGCTATTTTCAGAATGAAGTATGTCATACGTAAAAAACGTACTCTCAAATAAGCATTTCAGGTTATCTTTACCATTTGCACATGTATTCATTGATACAGTCATGTTGTTTGCAATTCAACTTAAATTAAGTCTACATCAAGTGAGGCTTGAACTGGCGACCTTGAGATTGTGAGGCATTCATTTAAGCGAGACGCCATTGGCCCAACAGACAAGTAACTGTGAAAAAGGAGATCACACAGATGATACAGTTTCACGCAAATAGCTGAAAAATCCTGGGTTTAAGTGTTTTTCAAACTGCTCAAAATTGCGGACAATCTAAGGGCGGAGCTTAATGGTCAAATCGATACGTGTGTTCCTCATGAGTCAAGGCACATGTGTAAGCAAGTTTCACGACTTTCGGCCAAACAAGGCATGACTTATGCCTGTTTAAAGTCTGCATTTTCAAAAAATTGCTATAGCGCCCCCTTTTGGCCAATTGGAGTAAGATTGGTTTCAGTGATATTTGGAATGACCCTGTACATTTCTGCAAAGTTTCAAAGAAATGTGAGTCTGCATGTATGTTTTAGGCACAGATGAATAATTTTCATAAAACTGTAATAGTTAAAATCTATCTCCTCCTGGGATTTTTGAGCAATCTGCACGAAACGTTTAGCACTTGAACCTTGGACCGCTGCCTACAAACATTTCCAACGGATTTTCCATAAGTGAAAAAATGCAGAAGTTAGGAGCCAATGACTGTTTTTCATATAATTCAAAATGGTGGGAGATCTAAAGGTCAGAGGTCAAAAGTCAGAGGGTGAAAGTTGTTCAGCATGAGGAGACGCATATGTGTATCCAAGTTTCATGGCTGTAGGTCAAACAGGGCATGAGTTGTACCTGGTCAAAGTTGGCATTTTCAATTGAGTGCTATAGCGCCACCTTTGGACGAAAGATTGTGAGAATTATTTTTCGATCGTTTTTCATGACCATCTACCATATGGCCGAGTTTCGTAAAAAGCGACAGCGCGGTTCAGCCAGAACTGCGAAAAGTGGCAGAAGAAGAAGAAGAAGAAGTGACAGAATACTGCCAATAACAATACGTGTACAGAGCAGAGCTCTGTCCCCGTAATAATAAAGACCTTAAATGATTCCAACAGGGGAAACTACTTTTCAGCTTGACCCAGCTGAGGTGGTCATATTTACCACTCAGGGGAGAAATTAGGGGTTAAAACCCCACTCATGGACACCTCACCCCATGGCAGGGAACAGACTTGAACTCCTGATCTTTCGGACCCACAGGCTGCTACACTACCAATTGAGCTAGAGCTTCGTCCAGCCTGATGGTGTCTGTTGAAGACCACAAACTCTTGCCTTCTGTCATGAACCGAGCCTCTGTTACATTAACATTAAGATCAGTGGTTCACAAACCATTTACCAATAGAGAAATGTGATGCCTCCTCGCAACGGAAACTAGTGAAAATAGCCGATCTGCAATTCATGTAATCTTTAAAAATGACACATGCATTAAATATAATAGCAGATGCATTTACTGTATATGTAATATGGGCTGCTATTTTTATTTATTAAAAACATAAATTAATGAATTTAAATGAATTAATATACGGTGGAAGTCCCGTGTATGGGTTCACATAACCCAGCAACCCTATGCAAATTACACCACTGCTGGTGATATCATATCAGCAGCTCTCTGATATAAAACAATGAAGGACGTGGACTTTAGCCCAGAATCATTTCTTACAGCAGGTTAATGATTACACAATGTGCTTCATTTACAGGAATCACTTGTCAGTCGTAGGCTACATGTTGACACTGGAGGACGAAGCTTATAGAGTCTGGACTTGTTCCTTCATAGACAAACCCTGTAGCCCTGTAACACTAATAAGGTAAGCACTGATCTAACTATACAAATATACTAGAAATAAATTCAACCAAGTTACAGATGTGTTTTTATAGGTAGACCACATGAGATTGAATGATGAAAGTGTAGATTACTGTATTGTACTCTGGAACACAAACAGTTTCTACTCCCAGGTCATAAGCCTTCTGAAAAACAAAAACAAAACAAAAACATAAAAATAAATAAGATGTATTTATTCATTCATTCATTTATTAATTAATTATCCCTTCCTGGCTCACCCCAAAATATTTGAACTCAGCCCCTAATGTGTTCAAACTCATTTGTGATGGGGTTCCGCAGGAAAATACATATTTTTTTGTGGGGCCTAGAACGAC
The DNA here is from genome assembly GCF_963454915.1 of Gymnoscopelus microlampas. Lineage (NCBI taxonomy): Eukaryota > Metazoa > Chordata > Actinopteri > Myctophiformes > Myctophidae > Gymnoscopelus > Gymnoscopelus microlampas. The sequence goes on from NC_139958.1 coordinate 40,703,428, forward strand.
TGACCTAGCCACAGCCTGTGACCTACTTGACTCCCCTGATTAGAATGTGTCCATCATGAAAAGATTACAGCGGTGCGGCCGCGCCAGTCCCGAGTCCGACTCCCGAAAACGCACTCGCATGCAAGCGCTCATATACATTTTGAAAATAGCAGATCTACAAGCTCACAACACATCGTGATGCAACGCGTTGTGAGCTTGTAGATCTGCTGTTTTCAAATAGCCAATGCAGCCAGATCTGCAAGCTTAACCGAATGACTGTTAAAGCAGTTTGTGAGTTTATAAAATGTTATCTTTTCACAGGGATTATTTATTATTGTGTTAGGTATACATTTTGGAGTGGATACATGTGTCCATATGCCTGTCAGACTGTCAGACAATGCTGCTCCGCAGGTCTAAGATGGAACAAACGGGTGCAGCCAAAGTCAACAACTGCTCTCAACCAGACGTGAGATCTGAGCGTGCCGTAGGCTGAAGGCAACGTCAGGATATATTGATAAATGCCGAAAGTTGCGGTGATCTCGCCGTACGCCCATTAATTGGTCTGCACCGCGTTGATAAATGAGGGCCACTGTATCATCTACTCAGGCTTTTGTGAGCACACCAGACAGTTTTTAAATTGCTTGATTCAGTAGGCCTATTTAAATATTTAATATGCATTTTATCAGACACGCCCCCTTCCTATACAAACCCATTGTAACTTAACATAAATTGTGCATTACATTCACCCATTCACACACCGATGGCAGAGGAAACCATACAAGGCACCAACCTGCTCATCGGGAGCAATTAGGGGTTCAGCGTCTTGCTCATAAGGACACTTCGACACTAACTCTGGGGGAGCCCCACGGTTGCCATCCGGCCGATCTACCGGCCACTCTACCCCTGAGCCACTGCCGCCCCTGAACCCTCATCTGATAAATCTTTTATCTTACCACAACCAGAATGTTCGGTTACAATAACAACATTCTATGTATTATACTAAATACACTACAATGCACACAAAAGGCAAAAGGACAAATATTAATCATATAAAAAAATAAAATAACATAAAATACCTACCCGCTGTAAGTTCAGGTGCATAAAAAGTGCATAAATTATAAAGAATAGAAAATGTCTATACAGTATAGAACTTTAACTGAGATCATATGAACCTGTAACATGTTTACATCAGATGTAGCAGTGCAGATTTTTATTTTTAGTGAAATAACTGCTATAATAATAATACGGGTAATAATAATAATAATAATAATGATAATAATAATAATGATAAGGGTAATAATAATATTAATAATAATAATGTGACTTATTGTTAAACAATGTTTTCTCTGACAGGAATGGCTTACCTCAGGATTGTGTTGTTGGGAGGTTTCGGGTCTGGAAAGAGTTCAGCAGGAAACACCATTCTGGGAGGACGTGTTTTTAAAGCTGGAATTCAGAGGTCAGGACAGTGTGAGTTAAGACATGGTGAAGTAGCAGGGAGACATCTGACAGTGGTGCACTCACCAGGCTGGGTCTACTACAGTACACTACAGAGCACTCCAGAGATGGACAAACTGGAGATCCAGAACAGTGTGTGTCTCTGTCCTCCTGGACCACATGCTGTTCTTCTGACGGTTCCTCTTCATAAAGCATTCATCAAAGCAGAGAGAGTATCAGTAGAGGAACACATGTCACTTCTGTCACAGAGCGTGTGGAGTCACACTTTAGTACTGTTCACCTATGGAGACCGTCTGGGAGACAGAAGCATTGAGCAGCACATTGAGGCTGGAGGGGAAGACCTCCGCTGGCTTGTTGACAAATGTGGGAACAGGTATCATGTCCTCAACAATGAGAAGACAGATGACACTCAGGTCACACAGCTGCTGGAGAAGATAGAACAGATGGTGTCAGGAAACAGAGGTGGACATTATGAAGTTGATGGAGATGTTGCAGAGAAGTTGTCAGAGAGGAAGAGGAACATAGAGGAACATGTCCTGACATTGATGACCAAGACACACAGACAGAGAACTGTTCTGAAAGCTTTGTTTGAAGGTATTTTTTATTAAATCAATCAATCAATCAATCAATCAATCAATCAGTCAGTCAGTCAGTCAGTCAGTCAGTCAGTCAGTCAGTCAGTCAGTCTTGCTGGCTGGTACATTATTAAACTGATAACGGAGGGTATGCGGTTACCTGACTCAGAGATTAGACGCCTCTGCCCTGCACAGTCTAATAGAAAGCACAAAGCTTTTAAAAAATAAGTCTGCCTCATCCAGGCAGTTGGCCAGGAGCCACTTTGAGTGGTAGTTGGGATAAACGCAGTCAGTAGAGCAAACGCGGTCCGCACCAAAAATATTTACGATTCTGTCCCTATCGGTACATAACTCGGACGGCGCTGAGTCGACTAACAGCCCTTCGGCTGGTCGACGCGGGCACTCGCGCCTGGAGGCGCTCGGGCGCGTCTCCTCAGCCTCAAGGTCTGCTGAGTCGGCGCGCCTCCGTCATGGCCTATAACTTATAATTATAAATTATAGTGAAAACACATCCTTAAATGGAATTAAGAAATGGTTTTACCTTTAGTCTAGGTAAACTTAATTAATTGCAAAACATGACACCCCTTATTCAAAACAGATGGCGAATGCATTCTTCTCTTTATAGGGCCTACACAGGTAATAAAATTGCCTGTGAGACCTTTATGAATTGAACCTCACAGTCAGCAGTCAGTCAGTCAGTCAGTCAGTCAGTCAGTCAGTCAGTCAGTCAGTCTTGCTGGCTGGTACATTATTAAACTGATAACGGAGGGTATGCGGTTACCTGACTCAGAGATTAGACGCCTCTGCCCTGCACAGTCTAATAGAAAGCACAAAGCTTTTAAAAAATAAGTCTGCCTCATCCAGGCAGTTGGCCAGTAGTCACTTTGAGTGGCAGTTGGGACAAACGCAGTCAGTGGCGCAAACGCAGTCCGCACCAAATATATTTACGATTCTGTCCCTATCGGTACATAACTCGGACGGCGCTGATTCGACTAGCAGACCATCGGCTGGTCGACGCGGGCACTCGCGCCTGATGGGGCTCGGGCGCGTCTCTAAATAGGGAAAGACAGGGCCACTCAATACGCTTGTCCAAAACTACTCTGCCAGGAATGGGGGAGAGGAGAGGCTCTGGTACGTGGAGGGGCTAGGCTCTGTGGGTGGCCTCCTGGCCGGGCTCCTCCTCCGTCTCACCAGGTCCAGGACCTGAGCGTTGCACCAGACTCCCCCGCTCCAAACATTTCATTCTGGTGTGATGGTGTCTTGGCCCGCGGTGGTACTGCAGGCTCCCTTTGCGTCTTGCTTGAATGGTCCTCCTAAAGGCCTCACCGTGGATTTGTTGGGTTTCTTCCTCACGGAAGACACAGACTGGGGCGCCAACCCAAACTGCTCCCGGATGCCGTCTACATTCCGGCTGTCACCCGTCTCTCCGGTGGTCACCAATCTATTCCTGGTTGTCACGTAGTCTATAAATTCCTATGAGCCACTATAAATAGAATAACTATAACGAAAAAACATCACATGGATGCACCTGGGATGTATCATCAGTGTTGTAGACTTATCATCAGGTAGACTTACATCGGACCAAAGCTTGCATATGTCATTAGAATGCCTTATTCTTCATGCAAAATCAATTACAATAGTCGAATAGTGCCAAACCTCAAATAAAATATGTACATTATGTGCCCAACATTTGTCAACACATATAAAAAAGAAACAAAAAAGATCTCAAACGATCTATTGCTTGTATGCATATTATAGACATGATATTAATTCAACACATTTTTATTACTAATGTTTTATCCGTCCGTGAATGTGTGTGTGTGTGTGTGTGTGTGTGTGTGTGTGTGCGCATGTGTGCGTGCGTGCGTGCGTGCTTGCGTGTGTCAGCCGCATAGGCTGGAATATAAATCATCTTTTTACCTCGGCAAAGGTGAGTGAGCAATTGTTCAGTAGAAAGGGCTTATATAATATCCATTACAAGTTTTATTTGTCTTTGATCGTGAGGTTAAACTTTGTAAACTAACCTATTATTCTCATTATACTTGAGAGTTGGCTATTCTGGGCTATTGACTTTATTAACGCTCGCTTGCACTGATCTACAAGTTGTCAAGTGTCCCACCGGCCACCGCGTTGTAAGCTTGTAGATCTGTCCATTTTGAGGAGTGGTGATGTTTTACTTCTGACATCGACGTTCCTGGTTGCCTTTTATGGTCTTAAATGGGGTGTGGGGCAATGCAAATGATTCTCCACACGAACGTGCCTCTGACTCTCAGACAAAAATGAGGAGCACCTGCGATACATATACTATACTATGTGAGCAATACGTTACTGTTCTGTGGTCAATTCAGCCAGAATTGTTTCCTAATAATTAATATACTGTAACTTAATCTCTGATTAAGGTCACCAATAGTGAACTAATGATTTTGTGTGTCAGGGGAACATCAGAGTCTACCAGATGTGAGGCTGATGTTGGTTGGAGGATACCAGGTTACGAGGAGCTTGGCTGGAGATGTCATACTGCAGGGGGAAGTGTTTACAGAATGGAAGGTGAGTATTATCATATGAACTTCATGTTATAACTAGACGCGCCGCAATTCTGGGAAATTGCTGATTGATTGATTGATTGATTGATTGATGGATTGATTGATTAGACAGAAAAAACACAAAAAAATCCTGAGGACTTGTTTCCATTGTGGTCCTCTGTATTCAATTCATCAACATTACATAAAAAATAACACCAAAATCAACAACTATGAAACAGAGTATAGAACAGGGGGGAAAAGGGTGATAAAAAAGGGGGAGGGGGGGTGTAGGCAGTGAGGGCCCTATTCTGGGCGCCCCCTTACCCATTTCCCTAAACTTCTTTACCATTTTTCACTATTTTGAAATACATTTTCAAATAGTTCAAAAAGCCGATCTACAAGCTCACAACGTGTCGATGTAGATCTGCTAGATCCCTGCAGCGTGACACAGGGTTGGGCTCGTCTGTCATGGGGAACCTTGGTAGGACCAGCATGACAGTTTACATACTCACAGCCCCGAAACCTGTTCAAGGTGACGAAAAACCTTAATGCAGCCTATGTCTGTAGCACCCAGTCACTGTCTTGTCGGGTGGGCGCGGGGTATAAAGTATAGGCCACAGGCTGGGGATCAGCATACAGTTGATTTAACAGAATATTTAGTTAGTTATCTTATTCATAATTATGGATTTGTTCATTGTTTAAAAAAGTGTATATAATGTGTAAATAAAGTGTAGTGATGAAATGGTCACGGACATGTACAAGAGATCGTATTATAAGAAGCCAGTGCATTTTGAACATATTGAAAGATGATGATGGTTTGAATATTTACCGGTAGATTGTTCCAATCAGGCTTTAAACATAAAGGCTCTCTTACCTGATGATGTGGAGACTGAGGGAACAGAAAAATAAGGCTGTGTGGAGTGCCTCAACTGGTAGTTGTTAGGGGATGGTTTTAGAAGCTGTTTGAGATATTGAGGATAATTGAAATGTATACATTCAAAAATAAACTGTAACCAGTGACACTGTCTTCGTATTGTGGGAGAGGACAACTGAAGATTTTCATACATAGTACAGTGGTGAGTTGTAAAAGGACAACCTAGGACGTCTGCACAGTTTGTTATATACAGTATTAAGCATAGTCAGATTGGTTTTGGATGCGGCTTGATACACAAAATCGGCATGATCAAATATCGGTAGAATAAGCTGTAATATTAGTCTTTTCCTAACAGAGAATGTAACAGTTTCTAGAGTTTTTCACTCTACATACTTCCCCTAGGCTCCATCGTTTTATTTGACTCTGCCCTAAAATTTGATAAACAAATAAATTATGTGGTTAAGGGAAGCTTCTTCCAAATTAGGCAAATAGCAAAAATAAAATCCTTCCTATCAGCCCATGACCTAGAGAAAGTGATCCATGCCCTTGTCACGTCAGACTGCTGACTGGCACTCGTAGGCGGGACCATATCACCCCTGTACTGGTCTCCCTCCACTGACTGCTGCAGTCAGATTTAGAATAGATTTTAAAATCCTTTTATTTGTTTTTAAAGCATTAAATGGACTAGCACCACCCTACATCGCTGAACTGCTGGGCATCCCGGCCATTGAGATCCTCTGACCAGAGGCTTCTCAAGGTTCCGAATGCCCGGTTGAGGCAAAAAGGCGACCAAGCCTTTTCCGTGGCTGGCCCAAATTTGTGGAACAGCCTTCCATCCACTTTTAGGTTCGCCCCCTCCCTGGACACTTTCAAATCCCGACTCAAAACACACCTCTTCTCCCTAGCTTTTGATCCACCCTAGATTTTTCTCCATCCAGCCTGCACCCCCCCCCCCCCATGCTCTTATCTTGTGGTCTGTCATTGTTTTAACTTTTGCTGTTTTTGAAATATTTTTGCAATGATGTTTATTTTTATGTTGTTTTGTATCATACTGTACAGCACTTTGGTCAACCTGGATGTTTTTAAATGTGCTTTATAAATAAAATTGACTTGACTTGACTAGACTTATAATATGATCAATATTATGATATTTGAATGACAGTTCGGTATCTAGCCACAGGCCCAAGTATTTGGTATGTTCAACTCTTTGCAGTGGAGTACTATCCAAGCTGGAAATAGAACAGGAATGATTAATAGATTTAGATTTTATATTTTGACGTGTACCAAAGATCATAGTAAAGGATTTCGTTTTTTTAAGTTTCAATTTGTTGGCTGCTAACCAGTATTGTAGAGTAGTGAAGTCAGATTGCAAAGATGATTCACAAATCAGAAATCCAGCCAGGGAGTTTCCTGTCTGGACGTATATCAAGATAATGCTTCTGTGTTCACACTAGAGGGCGCTCTCCCATAGCGAGACCTCGAAGCGGAGTATTGAATATATAACCCCCTTTTTCATTTTTTGTTAATTTGTGTTACTATGGTGCTATTAGACAACGCTTCTTTTTTTTGGGGGGGGGGTCTTTATCGAGTACAGAATAGTCATTTGAATGAATGTTTTGAAAAAACTCACATGTATTTGTTATTATGACTAACATACAGTAAACCTCATTTTACAGCCTGAGCAGACAGAGTGTGACAGACAACAGAGACGAGTTGCTGACAGAAATGTGAGTGTGGTGAGCTGTCCAGACTGGTGGACTACACCTCCATCACAGAAGATCAAAGATGTTCTTCTACACGGTGTGACTCTGTGTTCTCCTGGACCCCACGCTGTCCTGCTGAATGTTCCTGTCTGGTCCAGTTTCTCTGAAGCTGACAGGAGATCAGTGGAGGAACACATGGAGCTGCTGGGGGACAGAGTCTGGAGACACACTCTGGTTCTGTTCACAGTGGGATACTGGCTGGGAGATAGACGTGTTGAGGAGTACATAGAGTCTGAAGGAGAACCTCTGAGGTGGATCCTGGAGAAATGTGGCTACAGGTACCATGTTCTAGACTGGATCGAGCAAGACATCTCAGAAGTAAAACAGGTGGTGGAGAAAGTAGAAGACATGGTGACGAGGAACAGAGGGCACTTTGGACCTTCAGACTCAAGAGAAGACAGGTCTGTCAGAGACACAGGACACTTCAGGGAGGGACATGAGACAAGACAGAACACTCTGTTTGAAAGACTGACAGGAAAGCAAACATTTACTGCTGAAGAATGGAACAGACAAGAAGAAGAATGGCGGAGGAGGGAGGAGGAAGGGAGGAGGAGAGAGGAGGAAGGGAGGAGGAGAGAGGAGGCAGGGAGGAGGAGAGAGCAGGAATGGAGGAGGAGAGAGGAGGAGATGATAGAGAAGGTGTTGAAGTTTGTGGTGAAGGAGCCAGAAGAACCAACCCTGCCAGCTGTCAGGAGAAGAAGGCAGAGCAAGGAATGGAATCCTCCAAGTAGTGAGTATTAATACAATTGAGATCTGAACAGAATTCAATGTGATCATTCCTTACAGTGACTTTTCTAAATGTAACATTTCTTTATCAGATAAACTCATAAAAAGACACTTGAAAGACGGTATACTGTACACACACACACACACACACACACACACACACACACACACACACACACACACACACACACACACACACACACACACACACACACTAATAATAACAAGTAAGACGCGCAAACGCGGGAAGCGAACGCAAAAAAAAAATAATAATAATGAAAAAAAATATTTTAAAAAAAAGTAACCAAAAAAAAAACAAATACAAAGAAATTCTACGTAAAAAGGAGCATCTTAGAAAAATACCAATTCACAAAAAAAAGTGCCTGTTTCACCCACTTCCGGGGTGCGGAGGCAAAATCCGAGCCCGAAGTATTTGTTCGTAGACCCCCACTTAGGGGGGGTAGAAAAAGTTTCGGAGCGATTCGGGCACTTTTCATTTAACATGGGGTTTCAATGGCGAGTTTTTAGGAGCCTTCTCCGGGGCGTGGCTTCCGGGGGAAGGGGCGGGCTTAAACGCAACCTTGACAGGTGTGTTCAGTTTTCAAAGACCTTTCATTTGATGTATGGTACGTCTATATTGGACATTTACTTGGCTGCACACAGGCAGTGCACACAATAGTGCACACAGACACACGGACAACTATGACTATGACACCGAGCACGGTGTAAGCTCCACTTGAGCGGAGGCGCGCCTCCTTCCGCCGTTCGCAATAATAATACATATATTTTTGTGTGTTTTCTTGTGTTTCCGTGAGTGGTGGTATGTTATAATTATTATTGTTATTAATAATAATAATAATAATAATAATAATAATAATAGTAATAAGTATATTGTTGTGTGTTGTCTTATGTTGCAGTGAGTGGGGGAACACCATCTGAAGCAGGAAGTTCATACTGCTGGTCACCTGACAAGGTTTATGATTGGCTGCTGAAGCGACATGCTGGACCAATGGCGCCCTCTTCAGGATATGAAAGTGAAGTTGCCAGCCAGCTTGATGTGATGAGTGTGAGAGATGAAGATGATTCATAGATATGAGATCAGACAAATGAGAACAATAATTACACCAATTATCTAATCAAGAATCATAATGTAATGCCATAATGCCATGTACAATATAACTGCCAACATCTCATAAAACATACACAAAAATAGTATACACATTAAAAGTAGCTCAAAATATACATAATCATATGGAATTCATTACTAAGAGATTATTCAAGTTGTTTGTAACTTGAAAGAACTCTCTCTGTCCACAGACAAGGAAAAAAAATAGAAAACACAGCAAAATAAAACAGCAAATGGTTCATAAAAAAACTAAACTTAAATCATGTCAGAAAATCATATTGAACATACATGTCACAATATTTATATTTAAATCAGTAAACTTCTATCCAGGAGAGTCACATTGAGGTTCTACCTCATTTACAAGTGACACTGGCATGGCTAAGACGAGGCCAAAGCAAAACAAGGGACAAAACATAACCTAAAATGTATACTACAGTATGTGTTTTAAAAACATGAACAAGACATAGACATCTTATCCATGTATGCCTCTTAAAATCAGATAAAGAGATTAGGTGATCCATCCAGTTTAAGTTTGACCTCTAAATCATTGAATGACCAGCAGGGTCCTTGATAAAACAAACTCATGTTGCCTGCCTCAGTTTGAACAGCAGCTATACCGTGCAATGCAACCATTTGTGTCAACGTAAATTATGACTGCTCTGTGAAAGTACAAATATAGCATTCATGTACACAGGCAATGTACCTAGAATAGCAGGATCATGGTGTAGCTGTACATTTATATGATGTAAACATGACATTTCATCTTAATGTTTTTATGGCATTGAAAGGGTTAATCTGCAGAAAGACTTGACACATTCTGGATCAATAGCGCCCTCTTCAGGATGTGACGCCATGAGAGAAGCTCACACACATTTTAATTATGATTTCTTCACCTTACATTTTATATTGTTGTCTGGCAGAAACCTTGTATCTCCATATTTCAACGTTTTATGTTTTTCTTTGAGTAAATTAATGCCTACTTCATCATACTATGTCATACAAAAGTAGCAAAAATAGCAGATCTACAAGCTCATAATGAGTCGTAGTTCGGCTATTTTTGATTAAAAAAAACAACCCCAAAAAACATTACATTTCCTGAATGTGTTCTACCTGACAGCAATGATATCATACACGATCATTATGATTGATTTTTTTTTTTATTCATGTAATTTATTCATCATTAATGATCACTGATACTAACACAGACACAGTAATACTTGTGAATTTTTCCTGCATTTAGTCCTTACACACCTGGAGTGGTTATTTCATAAGTTTTAACAGCTTCCTTTTTTTTCATATAGCTCTAGTTGAAGTTTTCTTCACCATCGCTGCATATTTGTTGCCGATAAAGCAAATATATTTCCCATTACACAGGCATATAATTCATTATATCAATATGCTTTGCCTCATGCGTCTGTTCCCAAACTCATTCTACTGATGCCTTGACTCATTAGTTGTGGTTTAAACAGTAGTACTATCCTAGTAATAAACAGGTGACACACCTGGACCATTAATATGCTGTCAGGTTAATTCACGCTGCACCACTCCCCTGATATGATTAACTGGATTTCAGGGGTCCACATTCAAACCAGCAAAAACGGACATGATTGGACGTTGGACGATATGAATGTTTTTGTCTGGGTTTTCAAATTGCTCCAAAAGTGACCGCAAGTCCCTGAGTGATCAACCTACTGTCCACCCCTGTACTAGAACAATTTTGTTCATGTCCCACAACAGGTCACTACATTAAGGCCTGATGATACGCTGTAAAGCCCTCTATATCATTACCTGACTGTTACAGATGTCCTACACTGACTGTTTGTTGAATCAACAAATTATTGTTAGTGGGTGAGATTCGTTTTTGTGTGAGTTCTCAACATAATGATGAGTACAAATGTTCTGAGTAGGGCTGTCACTATCATTAAATTGTACTTGACGATTAATTGTCCTGCAAATATTTGCGATTAACGTTTGAATTGTGTTTTTTTGGCATTGGAACACATGAATAAAAATACGTTTCTTATTGGCTGTTAGGCTTTCTAAACACAAATTCTACCGGGCAGATATGACAAATAATTTAATATGCAAAGAAATGACTGACATATCTACAAACAAAAATGAATAAATAAATAAATACATAAATAGTGTAAATAGCAGATCTTCAAGCTCTACTGTATGTCTATGCTATGTCCCGGGTCTGAATAAAAGCTTCATTCACTCTCTGTTGTAATGTTTCCAGTCTCTCGGGTAATGTACCTGTTACGGTCCTAGCCGTATGGTTATTTTGTGTGATTATATTTTGGGTTACTGAGGATGCTTTGGATGTATATTTCTATGCTATGTGTGGCTTGTATTATATTGTTGTTTTTCTGTATTCCATATAAGGTCATGACTGGTGGTGAAAGCTATGAGACTGAGTGTGGTGTTGTTGTTGTGAGTGAGTGGTTGATTGACTTCAAGCTGTCCAGATTGACAGGTCCAGCTGGCCCTGTTCCCCTGCTCCCATTCGTTGCCCCTTTGTCTCCGCCCCCAGCCAGGGCTGTTCTCTGGAGCTCACCTACAAAAGCTCATTATGCCCTGACAGTCATGGGGACTGGTCGCTCTCATTTGAAAGAGCAAGCAGAGATTCAATCCCTCTGTCTCCCCGAACCCATGTAGCCTGTTTTGTTTTGTTTGTTCATTTGTCCTTCAGTGACCTTTGACTCATTCAGTTACTTTGCTTGACCTTCGGTTACCTTATAGTTAAACCTGTTGCTTTGTGAACCGCATTATTGAGTTAAAGTTACTTTGTATATATTTGCTCATTTTCATTCATTATTGTATACATCTGTTCACTCGCCTTGTATAGTGGTGTTTGGTCTTTTCATTTGGTTTAGCCACTTTCTTATTTGTTTCTGTTTATTCCTTAGTTAGGTAAGTAACTAAAGTTTAGCAATTGTATATTTTTCTTTTGGTTAGGTTTAGGTTAGGGGGTAATTTCCTTTATTAGATAGAGGTTTTTGCAAATGTAAACCGGCACCCTGAGGTTTTTGCACTTATGAAAAAAGATAAAAAGAGTTTGAAATCTCTGCACAAAAAAAGGAAAATAAAATTTTGAAAGCGACTTTGTCCTCCATTTTATTATGTCACCTCCCCTACCCTAGACAGGGGGTCGTAACAGTACCCTATGATCAGTTATGTCTCATTATAGTATGGTGTAAAGTATAAAGGAGTTAGGAGTACGTTTCAGGCAATTTAGAGCTGATTGGTAATTTTCGTTTCGGTAAAATTTATTTTACCGAAACGAAAGTTAAATCCGAAAAAATCACTAAGTGTGGAGGCCAAAATCGTACCCCCCAAAACACTGTTAGGAGTACGTTTCAGGCAATTTAGAGTTGATTGGTAGTACTTTGTAGTGACTTTTTTTGGTCCCTAACATTCATCGAGCTCTGGACTTAGTAAATTAATTTTTTCACCATTGTGTCACTACCGAAACGAAAGTTTGTCACTACCGGAACGAAAGTTAAATCCGAAAAAATCACTAATTGTGGAGGCCAAAATCGTCCCCCCAAAAACCTGTTAGGAGTACGTTTCAGGCAATTTAGAGTTGATTGGTAATTTTCGTTTCGGTAAAATTTATTTTACCGAAACTAAAGTTTAATCCGAAAAAATCACTAAGTGTGCAGGCCAAAATCGTCCCCCCAAAAACCTGTTAGGAGTACGTTTTAGGCAATTTAGAGTTGATTGGTAGTACTTTGTAGTGACTTTTTTTGGTCCCTAACAGTCATCGAGCTCTGGACTTAGTAAATTTATTTTTTCACCATTGTGTCACTACCGAAACGAAAGTTTGTCACTACCGAAACGAAAGTTAAATCCGAAAAAAATCACTAAGTGTGGAGACCAAAATCGTCCCCCCAAAAACCTGTTAGGAGTACGTTTCAGGCAATTTAGAGTTGATTGGTAATTTTCGTTTCGGTAAAATTTATTTTACCGAAACGAAAGTTAAATCCGAAAAAAATCACTAAGTGTGGAGACCAAAATCGTCCCCCCAAAAACCTGTTAGGAGTACGTTTCAGGCAATTTAGAGTTGATTGGTAATTTTCGTTTCGGTAAAATTTATTTTACCGAAACGAAAGTTAAATGCGAAAAAATCACTAAGTGTGGAGGCCAAAATCGTCCCCCCAAAAACCTGTTAGGAGTACGTTTCAGGCAATTTAGAGTTGATTGGTAATTTTCGTTTCGGTAAAATGTATTTCACCGAAACGAAAGTTAAATGCGAAAAAATCACTAAGTGTGGAGGCCAAAATCGTCCCCCCAAAAACCTGTTAGGAGTACGTGTCAGGCAATTTAGAGTTGATTGGTAATTTTCGTTAGGGTAAAATGTATTTTACCGAAACGAAAGTTAAATGCGAAAAAATCACTAAGTGTGGAGGCCAAAATCGTCCCCCCAAAAACCTGTTAGGAGTACGTTTCAGGCAATTTAGAGTTGATTGGTAGTACTTTGTAGTGACTTTTTTTGGTCCCTAACATTCATCGAGCTCTGGACTTAGTATATTTATTTTTTCACCATTGTGTCACTACCGAAACGAAAGTTTGTCACTACCGAAACGAAAGTTAAATCCGAAAAAATCACTAAGTGTGGAGGCCAAAATCGTCTCCCCAAAGTACGGAGTACGTTTCAGGCAACCGAAACGAAAATTACCAATCAACTCTAAATTGCCTGAAACGTACTCCCAACAGGTTTTTGGGGGGACGATTTTGGCCTCCACACTTAGTGATTTTTTCGGATTTAACTTTCGTTTGGGTAAAATACATTTTACCGAAACGAAAATTACCAATCAACTCTAAATTGTCTGAAACATACTCCTAACAGGTTTTTGGGGGGACGATTTTGGCCTCCACACTTAGTGATTTTTTCGGATTTAACTTTCGTTTCGGTAGTGACAAACTTTCGTTTCGGTAGTGACACAATGGTGAAAAAATAAATGTATTTGTCTTGTTTGTTGTTCAAGTCAAAGCACCAGGAAGGCTGTATTTCTTGGCCAACAGTTAGCTCAATGGGTTGAGACGCAGTATTCATGATCCAGAGGCCATGAGTTCAAATCCCACTGGTGTCTTTACTGTGATGCTTCCCTTTGCAGACCAACTTCTAGAAAAACAAGTTAAAACCACCAGGAAACCTGTAACTCTCAGCCAACAGCTTAGCTCAACTGGTAGAGCGTCTGTCCAATAACATGACTTGACTTGACTTGAGTGGGTTCGACTCCCACTCGAGTCAAGTGTCCCCGGTAACTTGGGGCAACGGATACATTGACTGATATCCTTAGTGATGCTTCCCTTTGCAGACTAACTTCTAGAAAAACAAGTTAAAACCACCAGGAAACCTGTAACTCTCAGCCAACAGCATAGCTCAACTGGTAGAGCGTCTGTCCAATAACATGACTTGACTTGACTTGAGTGGGTTCGATTCCCACTCGAGTCAAGTGTCCCCGGTAACTTGGGGCAACGGATAAATTGACTGATATCCTTAGTGATGCTTCCCTTTGCAGACTAACTTCTAGAAAAACAAGTTAAAACCACCAGGAAACCTGTAACTCTCAGCCAACAGCATAGCTCAACTGGTAGAGCGTCTGTCCAATAACATGACTTGACTTGACTTGAGTGGGTTCGATTCCCACTCGAGTCAAGTGTCCCCGGTAACTTGGGGCAACGGATAAATTGACTGATATCCTTAGTGATGCTTCCCTTTGCAGACTAACTTCTAGAAAAACAAGTTAAAACCTGCAGGAAATCTGTAAGTTAAAACCACCAGGAAATCTGTAACTCTCAGCCAACAGCATAGCTCAACTGGTAGAGCGTCTGTCCAATAACATGACTTGACTTGACTTGAGTGGGTTAAATTCCCACTCGAGTCAAGTGTCCCCGGTAAATTGGGGCAACGGATAAATTGACTGATATCCTTAGTGATGCTTCCCTTTGCAGACTAACTTCTAGAAAACAAGTTAAAACCACCAGGAAACCTGTAGCTCTCAGCCAACAGCTTAGCTCAACTGGTAGAGCGTCTGTCCAATAACATGACTTGACTTGAGTGGATTCGATTCCCACTCGAGTCAAGTGTCCCCGGTAACTTGGGGCAACGGATAAATTGACTGATATCCTTAGTGATGCTTCCCTTTGCAGACTAACTTCTAGAAAAACAAGTTAAAACCACCAGGAAATCTGTAAGTTAAAACCACCAGGAAACCTGTAACTCTCAGCCAACAGCATAGCTCAACTGGTAGAGCGTCTGTCCAATAACATGACTTGACTTGAGTGGGTTCGATTCCCACTCAAGTCAAGTGTCCCCGGTAACTTGGGGCAATGGATAAATTGACTGATATCCTTAGTGATGCTTCCCTTTGCAGACTAACTTCTAGAAAAACAAGTTAAAACCTGCAGGAAATCTGTAAGTCAAAACCACCAGGAAACCTGTAACTCTCAGCCAACAGCATAGCTCAACTGGTAGAGCGTCTGTCCAATAGCATGACTTGACTTGAGTGGGTTCGATGGGAACTCTCAGCTGTTGGCTGAGAGTTACAGGTTTCCTGGTGGTTTTAACTTCTTTTTCTAGAAGTTAGTCTGCAAAGGGAAGCATCACTAAGGATATCAGTCAATTTATCCGTTGCCCCAAGTTACCGGGGACACTTGACTCGAGTGGGAATCGAATCCACTTAAGTCAGGTCAAGTTATTGGACAGACGCTCTACCAGTTGAGCTAAGCTGTTGGCTGAGAGTTACAGGTTTCCTGGTGGTTTTAACTTGTTTTTCTAGAAGTTAGTCTGCAAAGGGAACCATCACAGTAAAGACACCAGTGGGATTTGAACTCATGGCCTCTGGATCATGAATACTGCGTCTCAACCCATTGAGCTAACTGTTGGCCAAGAAATACAGCCTTCCTGGTGCTTTGACTTGAACAACAAACAAGACAAATACATTTATTTTTTCACCATTGTGTCACTACCGAAACGAAAGTTTGTCACTACCGAAACGAAAGTTAAATCCGAAAAAAGTTTGGAGGCCAAAATCGTCCCCCCAAAAACCTGTTAGGAGTACGTTTCAGGCAATTTAGAGTTGATTGGTAATTTTCGTTTCGGTTGCCTGAAACGTACTCCTAACAGGTTTTTGGGGGGACGATTTTGGCCTCCACACTTAGTGATTTTTTCGGATTTAAACTTTCGTTTCGGTAGTGACAAACTTTCGTTTCGGTAGTGACACAATGGTGAAAAAAAAAAAAAAATGTACTAAGTCCAGAGCTCGATGACTGTTAGGGACCAAAAAAAGTCACTACAAAGTACTACCAATCAACTCTAAATTGCCTAAAACGTACTCCTAACAGGTTTTTGGGGGGACGATTTTGGCCTGCACACTTAGTGATTTTTTCGGATTTAACTTTCGTTTCGGTAAAATAAATTTTACCGAAACGAAAATTACCAATCAACTCTAAATTGCCTGAAATGTACTCCTAACAGGTTTTTTTTTTTTTTTAACAAGGTTCATTTTTTGAACTTTTACCTGACTCCTGCACCTTTATCTAATCTTTTAGTGAAAAACACGCAAGTAAACAAAGTCAGTAAGAAACACTGTGGTGCAGTGGTTAAGATACAGGGCTTACAACCGGAAGGTTCCCATTTCAAATCCAACATGGACATTTTTCCAACTTTTACCTGACTCTTGCACCTTCAAATCCCACACATGCCGATTTGCCATTTCCAGGATTTTATTTCCCGGATTTGAGTCTTGAGTCCCAAGACTCAAGACCCAAAAGAGTCTTGAGTCCCAAGACTCAAGACCCAAAAGAGTCTTGAGTCGAACCAATTACTCCCGCGGAGACATCAAATTTCTCTTTTGGGCCTTGAGTCTTGGGACTCAAGGCCCAAAAGAGAAATTTGATGTCTCCGCGGGAGTAATTGGTTCGACTCAAGACCCAAAAGAAGGTGAACTGACTGTAATGGATAGAAACCCCATTCAAACTTTAAAATGTTCATCCTAATATGGACATGTTTGCCTGAAAAGGGATCTTTGAAATGTTTCATTGTTTTAGAATAGTACTCCTTTAAAAGTTCAGAGATTTATAATGGAGGTCGATGGAAGATTTTGGGACCTCAAAAAATACTTTCACCTAGAAACTCCATTCACAGTTCAAAAATTCCACCTTACTGTGGGCATGCATCCTTGAGATGTTTTACTTTGAAATGATTTGTAGTTTTTGAAATATTTAACTTTAAGCGCTCTATGCATTGTCAATGGCAATGGACATTTAAAGGGGTTAAAGTACAAACTTTGGCTTTTACCATTATCTAATCTTTCATTGAAGACCACGCAAGTGAACAGATCGAGTAAGAACCACTGTGGTTTAGATACAGGGCTTGTATCCAGAAGGTTCACAGTTCAAAACCAACTAGGACATTTTTCCAACTTTTACCTGACTCTTGCACCTTTATCTAATCTTTCACTGAAGAATGTGCAAGAGACCTATAAAACGTACATCTTAAAACCAGCAAGGACATCTTGCCAACTTTTACCTGCCGCTTTTACCTTTATCTAATCTTTCACTGAACACCACGCAAGTGAACAGAATAAATAAGAACCAATTTGGTGCAGTGGTTTAGATACAGGGCTCACAACCAGAATATTCCATGTTCAAATCCCAGTAGTTCATTGCTTTTCAACTTTACTAACTGAAAAAATATAATTGAAATCTATTACATCCAAAAATATAACTCAGCCATACAGTATATTAGCACTGCTAATGCAGCCAAAACCTGTTAGTTTAACTCATCTTTCCCAAATCTTTCATTTTTTTAAAACTATATTTAACAACCGTTTCTTTTTCACAGGTTCTTTTTCTTAAAGAACATTGAGGCTTGAAGAGAATACGATGACCTTGTGTGTCCAACACCGTACATTTTCAGGAAACCTGCTTTCCAAAGTATCTAAATTATTTATTCACAATCTCTTGTTAATACTTTTCATTGGTTCAATATCCATACAACCCACAGACACAATTAAAGGGATAGTTCACCCCCAAAATGACTTTTCTTTCTATCGTCACCCATGGAGTCATTTGATGACCAGCAGTGGTTCCGGTAGGAGACAAAAAGAGTCTCTTTTGTTTCGCCTACCGGATCCGCTGCCTACCAGTCCGCTGGTCATCAAATGATTGGCTTAGGAATGCGACAAGAAACTAAAAAATATCCATGAATTCAAGTCTCCATGGGGTGACTAGAAATAGAAAAAAAGTCATTTTTTGGGTGAACTATCCCTTTCATGATTTTCACTTCACTTAAAAATAAATCTCAAAAATGTTGGCAACTTGTGTGACACTGTAGTATGACAAAAGTAGGGCATTCATTTAATGAAAAACCTAAAAAGTTGAAGTATGGAGATACAAGGTTCCTGCCTGACAGCGACAAGATGGAAGCACAACATAAAAATTACCTTTAACAACGCAATCCATGAGTTTGCTTTTAGTGAATAAACATGTATGGTAAAGTATGTTAGTAAAATATAAATGCAGTGGTATGGTGGTGGTTGGTCCCCCTGCTCTTGTATTGTATCCTGTGGGTATGGTAGGACACCTACTGGTAGACAAGAGGCATTGCATGAAATTCATGGAGATATCACACCTCCCAAATTAAAATATTTAAAAAAAATGAATTATAAAGCCTGTATGTAAATGAAGCCTCAGCTGAGATAGTAATAATAATAATAATAATAATAATAATAATAATAATAATAATAATAATAATAATAATATTAACACCCCTAGATAGTTTTGTTTAGTTTTTTGGAGACACATCACAAATCCTGGCACAAGATATTTCCCGATGGGGGTCCGCGCGGCCAAACAGACATTCATTTGGTGGTCCTTTGACATGACAAAGTTTGAGAACCAAGTGATCTACAGCACGATTTGCAGGACTTCAACAGGTTGCGAGTGTGGGGGTTGAATGGAGACCGCTGGGGTCATCTTGTTGCTATTGGTGCCGCTGCTCTGCGCCCCTCCGTTCCTCCTCGGGTTCGATGCTGCACCGTGTTCCGCCGGACCGCCGCTCTGCTCGTGGCCAAACTCGAGGCGGATCCGCAGCTCTCCGACCCGCGAGCGAGGGAGGACGTCGGGGATCCACTCGATCACAAACGGAGTGGCTTCCTTCTGATCTGCTGTGAAGGTTCCTGGTACAGATATAGATAGAGGCCTCTGTTACACTTGTTTTACACTGAGTAGATTTCATGTAGGCCTACTGTATATAAATATATATATATGCTCATATCTATACTATTCAGGAAAATGGAAGAAATAATCTATGTTCCAATGGATCCAATAGGCTCTATGCACAGCAGCCATATTATCACTTCCTTCCCATGTGTTACCAATGATACTAATTAAGGCTCTATTCCATTTAGTCTAGCACAGTGGTTTCCACGACCCCCATAACTCTGAGTGTACAAATGGAACCAAATGGACCCTTACGGGTCCATTTGGTTCCATTTGTACACTCTCAGAGTTACACACCTGTAAGGGGCCATTTGGAAGCCCATGAGGGTCCCTGGACCTCAACTGTAGACCCACTGGTGTAGCAGAGTGTTTCCAGTGGGCCAACATGCACAACATCAGCACCCTGACTCTGTTTGACCAGAATGGAACAGAGCCTTCATTAGTATCATTGGTAACACCTGTGAATGTCTTCATAATATGGCTGCTGTGAATAGAGCCTATTATTTAGTCACAAGCTCTTGTTAAAGCAGCACTATGTAACTTTCCTCTTCTACCCCCGGATTTGAACCCGGTTTCCTGCGCAAGTGCTGACATTTTTTACCATTTAGCTAATAGAGCATGCCTGTTTGCTCAGGGGATAAACTGAATCTTGACCGTCAGGTCAAATTCGACCATCAGGTCAAAAAGTGCCGCGCTATGAGCTTGTATATCTGCTATTTTTGAGCCAAATAAATCTGAAAAATTACACAGATGCGTTCCCGGTCTCCTGAGGTCAACTCCCATGTCAGATTTCCACTCTCTCCTCATCCCGTACATGGCATTCCAAGGCAAGGGCCCCGCGGATCCTTCCACAAACCAAAATGTCTCTCGACACTCACCCACTTTGAGGAAGGTGCGTAGCTCCATGGGTCTGATAGCCAGAGGCCTGTCCGTTCTGGACCCGTCCGGACGCTGCGGATCGGCGGCTCTGTCCGGACGGAGTGGGTCGGCGGGACAGTCTGGATGGTGGAACGGGGAGTAGGAACCGTCCATGTTCTTCACAAAACTCTGGGTCAGTTCCAGGGGCATCTATACACAACACCAAACATGGAACTAAAGTTGTATTAAATATGTAATATTTATCAACTCACTGAGTGCCTGAATTATTTCTGTCTATTTCTGGCCAGTACGATTTAAAAACAAAACAAAAATTCAAAGTAAAAAAAAAGTGCTTAGGAAGCGAGATACAGCCTTTTTCAGTTATAAGTTAAACAAGGAGTGGATGGAGCTACAAATCTTCAGATAATGATATCTTGGGTTCCAAAAAAAACACGTTAATGGCACTCAATGAGTTATTAATGATTAACCGCTAACAATAATACAAATGATAACCCATGAATACTATCAGTTAAACAATTCATTTATTATTATTTTATTTTTGTCCATTAGAAAGTCATCTCAGCCAATCAGGAGAGAGTACCCATTTATCAGCTTAATTTTAGTCTTCCAGTTCCAGTTTTGTCAGCTCATGTCTTTGTAACATCACTTCCCATTTAAACACTTATTTTAACCAAATAAAATCACTTACTCCACCTTTAATGTTAGTAAAAAATAATGTTAACATCTCCAGTAGGAGGTGAACAGGGAAGGGGACGTGGTGGGGTACCTGCGGGGTGTCAAAGATGCGTTTGACCTGCATCAGGTTGGTGATGTTCCAGGTGTATTTGGAGAACGAGCCCAGAGGTAGAGAGTCGTTCCTTACAAATGCTGACATAGCAGAGAGCACAGACACATAATATTAGCAACACATCGCATATATACTGTATATATTAACCCATTGAGACCTGAAGCCGATTCTACATGTCTACTAAATCTCAACAGTTTTCTGAAAAAACGTACAGTATGTTTCTGTATCAGTGGTGCTCAATCTTTTTCATGTCAAGGACCCCCGAAATTATATGTATTTGGCCGCGGACCCTCATCAAAATATGTTGTTCCAGGGACCCCCAGAAGCAAAGATTTGAGTTAAAAATATTCGCATTAAATATATATATATATATATATATATTCAGAAGATTTGCGCACATTTTCACGACTTTTCAAAAATAGCATAATAGCATATCTACAAGCTCGTAGCGCGGCACTCGGTGACGCGCTACGAGCTTGTATATCTGCTATTTTTGAAAAGCCTAAAGTGTAAAATAATGCTTTTTAGCTCAAATCTAAAAATGACACAGTTCCAGGTCTTAATGGGTTAAAGCAGTGGGTCTCAAACTTTAACATTTCAAGGACCCGCCCTTAACTCTGACAGTGTGCAAATGGAACCAAATGGACCCGACTGTACCCCTTAGCTAAGAGAAAGATGAAGCAGGGACCCCCCCACTAAAATAAAATTGTGTTGCAGATTAAACTTTTTCCTAGATTTCATAGATAGCTTCATAGACTTGTTTGACATCGCTATGATCAGTGTTGTGCAAATTTATATATTCTTTTACACATTAGCCACTCTTTTTTCCCTCTACACCAAACTTATTTGCCAACAATAGCAGATCTACAAGCTCACAAACACCTCGCGCTGAGCTTGTAGATCTGCTATTGTTTGCTAATGTTTCCCTCAGAGTAGGGATGCTAGGGTTCAAGTGGTTAATGTAAAAACAAAGAAAAAGTAACTCTGAAGACCCCCTAGGGGGTCCCGGACCCCCTGTTGAAGACCCTTGGTGTAGGGTTAGGTGTTTGGTTGGATGTTAAGTGTAGTGTTAGATGTGAATACCTGTCGTTGTGTTGGGCAGTCGTCTCTTCTTGGATCCCAGGGACAGGCGGTGTTGCAGGGCATTGAAGAACTCCTGTGGGATGTGGTACACCAACGCTTCTGGCTTCCCTGGTGCAAAAAAAAAACACCCAAAATATTAGTAACCACACATCCCAAAATATGAACTCTATGACTGCGGGGGATCGATCACACAGGAGATGAATATTCTAGGATTTTTCAAAGGCTAGTGAAAACACTCGAAAATCCCTGGCAGTGGCTTGGCAAATTACGTTTTATTTCTGGCAGTCAAAGAGTTAACCACGTGTGGAAGAAATTATCAAAGTTATCATTACAATTACTACTTCATGTTTGAACGTGTCCATGTGTGTTGTGGGTGTGTAGCTCTACAGGAATGCATGCTTTGTGTCTAGTAACCAGTGAACTAGACTTCTGGCTTAGGCTACTATCTGAACTGTTGTTGTTTTGTCTTTCTGTTTTTTGACTCTGAGCACTTCAGAGGCAAATATTGGACTTTTACTCCACTACAACTATTTGAAAACTTTAGTTACTATTTACTTTGCAGATATAAATCATTATATTATAAAACATGCATTAACCACTTTAGCCCTATTTTATATATAGACTATTTGAAAATAGCCGATCTACAAGCTCACAGCGCGTCGCATTGCGAGCTTGTAGATCTGCTAATTTCAACCATTTTTGTACTTTTACTCAAGTACCTTTTTTATTCCGGACTTTTACTTCTAACTACTTCTACATTGCAGTATTGATACTTTTACTTAATTTGTGTGTGTAATTGCCTTGCTTATTGGAAGTCGCTCTGGATAAGAGTGTCTGGCCAAGATACCTAAGTAATGTGAGGTTGTCATTCATCCTTCCTGTATGTGTGATTAACGGTCTTACCATCAAACTGGTAGTGCATGGTCTGGTGGATCCTCTCCGTCACGCCAGCCAGCCACTGGTGGAAGCCCATGGATACGTTGTGTTCATCCACTGCCTGGCTGCTCCCTGGAAGATGGATAAGATGTATGTGTGACTTTGTTACGGTCCAAAGGTACAGTATATGACAGGAGACCAAGTCGGCCTTAAACCCATTTAAACCGGGAGAGCATCTGTGTCATTTTAGATTTTAACGTTGGCTATTCAAAAAAATAGCAGATCTATAAGCTCCTGCTATTTTTTTGAAAAATCTTGAAAGTGTTTCGAAAAGGTTTTTGAATTTCTTTAACGCAAATCTTCTCTTCTGGGTGTCCCTGGCCGGCCCAACACATTTTCAGATGGGGGTCCTTGGCACGAAAACGTTTGAGAACTACTGATTTAGAAGACATTTTCTAGAATCGGCCTCAGGTCTTAATGGGTGAAGCTAGATTCATATTTTCAACTATTATATGGCTCCCTTTGAAAAAAGGTTTGGACACCCCTGAGATAAGAGGGTGGGGGGGGGGGGCAGTGGTGCCACAGCCAGTACCTGGGCTCTTCATCATAAAGGGATGATGAGGGAGTTTCCTCTGAACGGCTTTCCTCAGACTGGGGGGTGACACGGCCTCTGACCCCAAGCCGACAGAAAGTGACGTCACCTCTGACCCCAAGCCGACAGGAAGTGGCGTCACCTCCGCCCCCAGGCCGACAGGAAGCACCACTGTGGAGGCTGGAGAACGACAGAAGAAGACGCACACAAAAGAAAATGTGTGAGGAAATAAAATAAGTCGAGTATAAAATGTAGGCATCACACTTAAGAAATGTTTATATCAAGGCCAATGTATGCTTTGAGCGACAAGTAGTCTCTCAAGCTAGACAACTATTGCACAATCTCTGAATGCAACATAGTCTGTAACTACACCTCCTGAATAATATGCGAATGGAAGCAGTCATCTGTTCGTCATTTCCATTCACAAAAATACATGTTAAAATGTCTTTCAAATATATATTTTTATTTCCACTTCTGCTAAGCAGCAAGATATACCGGCTTGGACTAATTTGATTTAAATTAGGGGGGGCTTCAGCGCTTGTGTTTAGATCACTGGTTCTCAAAGTGGGATCCGAGGACCCCACTTAACCAAATGGACCCTTGTCGGTCTGTAACTCTAAGAGTGTACAAATGGAACCAAATGGACATTTGGTTCCATTTGTACAGTTAGT
Organism: Gymnoscopelus microlampas; assembly: GCF_963454915.1. Taxonomy (NCBI): domain Eukaryota; kingdom Metazoa; phylum Chordata; class Actinopteri; order Myctophiformes; family Myctophidae; genus Gymnoscopelus; species Gymnoscopelus microlampas. The sequence goes on from NC_139958.1 coordinate 40,727,572, forward strand.
TAAATTAACACAATATTACAGTGTAGATTGTGGTTCCAAAGATTTTAAATTGGGGTTCCAATTATCTAACCTAACGCATATCAAAGTGGGGGTCCTTGAAATTAAAAAGGCTGAAAATCATTGCAATAGAACCACACCATATACCACACTGACATATGGGGGTCCCTTGAATATCTATTCGAATTGAGGGCCTGCGGGCTAATATGTATCAATTTGGGGATCCTTGACATGAAACAAGTTTGAGAACCTCTGGTTTAACGTGGAAGCATTTGAAAATCGCGTGAGCCAACAGTCTGGCTCGAGAGACCAAGCGACCAAGTGTCGACCGAGGTGCCGCGTGGCAAAAGTGACGTCGCAATGACAAAGATGTGTGTGGCTGTCTGGCTGAGGACCTCCGTCGACGGTGTTGTGGACGTGAAAAAAATGATGGTTGCAGACGCCTTCGTAAAATGTTGCGGTTGTTTGGGAAGATGCACAAGACTACATCCACTTCCTTGTTTATATTTGGTGGCGATGCTGTCGTGAAGGCGAGCCAAGGCGGCTCTATTCACAGCAGCCATATTATGAAGACATTCACAGGTGTTACCAATGATACTAATGAAGGCTCTGTTCCATTCTGGTCAAACAGAGTCAGGGTTGCTGATATTGTGCATGTTGGCTCACTGGAAACACTCTGTTACACCAGTGGGTCTACAGTTGGGGTCCAGGGACACTCATGGGTTTCCAAATGGCCCCTTACAGGTGTGTAACTCTGAGAGTGTACAAATGGAACCAAATGGACCCGTAAGGGTCCATTTGGTTCCATTTGTACACTCTCAGAGTTATGGGGGTCGTGGAAACCACTGTGCTACACTAAATGGAACAGAGCCTTCATTAGTATCATTGGTAACACCTGTGAAGGAAGTGATAATATGGCTGCTGTGCATAGAGCCTATAGCAAGACGTGCCATCTCCTGTTTACTTCCCGTATGTGCGTGACGTAGGCGGACACCTTTTTAAGAGAGCGGAAGCAGGTTGGAATGTATTCATTCCAATGGAAGAGTGAACGTGAACACAGCTTCTGAACCATTCTTAAGCCCCATGGTAAACTGAACTAAATATCGTACCCGATCGTCACAAGCCACACAATATTCCGAACATTTTGACACTAAAATGGCTTTTTTCAGAGAGACGAATCAGTTGAAAATCTACTTTATCAACCTTTCTTTGTCCCAGCAACACTCTCGTGGGATCTCATATATACAGTATTTGTGTGGGTATCATAGTGAATCTTTGTACCAGTGACAGAATGGTCCATGCAGTGTCTCTTTGGGTTGTGTTGGAGGTCGTCTGGATGTCCAGAAAGATGCTGGATCTTGTCAGGAGCAGAGAAGAGTCTAGACTCACTGCTTTGATGAACATCTGGAGAGACATGAAGGATAAACAATATGACGTTTTTTATACCAAATGACACATATACTAACATTGACATTAACCACTTCAAACCCTATATACCTCATTGACCGGAGTCCCCCAGGGATCTGTACTTGGTCCTCTCTCTACACCAAATCTCTTTGCCAAAAATAGCCGATTAGCAAGCCCACAGCGCACAGCGTTGCGACGCGCTGCGCGCTTGCCAATCGGTTATTTTTGTCCCCAATGTTCACTTATTATGACATGCCCAGATTAGGGACGCAAGGGCTCATGCAGGTTAAAGGTGGTGTGATATTTTTGGTTAAAACTGAAAAGGTATTGTTTTGTTAACTCACTCACTGCCAGGGACGACTTATGAAGACTTTTTTTTTTAGTTTTTGAAGAAAAGAAAAACATTTTTTTTTTTTTTTTTTGGGGGTGCACGCAGCCAACCAAGAACCCCTCAACGATCATTTATCAGCTTGTGTTCCAGTTCCAGTTGTCTGCTCATTTACAGATACAATTGGTATCCCGACCTGAACATTTATTTTCTGTTTATTAAAGAGCTGGAGAGATGGGGAGACCCCTGTGACTGAACAAACACTCTATAGCAATGATTACTATCAAAATATAGAGCCATCTCTGTCATTTTAGATTTCTTTGGCTATTCAAAAATAGCAGATATACAAGCTCATAGCGCGGCACCGAGTGTCACGCTATGAGCTTGTAGATCTGCTATTTTTGAAAAATCGTGAAAATTTGTGCAAATCTTTGAATATACATTCTAATGTCTTCTAAATCCTAATTATGTTGCTATATCAATGGTTGTCAAACTTTTTCATGTCAAGGACCCCCAAAATGACCCCCATCTCAAACTATTTTGTTCCAGGGACCCCCCCAGAACAAAGATTTGAGTTAAAAAAGTTCGCTTTAAAAAAAGATATATATTGAAAGATTTGCACACATTTTCACAATTTTTCAAGAATAGCAGATCTACAAGCTCATAGTGCGCTAATGAGCTTGTATGCTATTGCTGCTATTTTTGAATAACCAAAGAATAAAATATGGATAAAGTGGTTACACAGATGCGTTCCCGGTTTGAATGGGTTAACACAAATGCTTAACTTATTTTCACAGAAGAATGCCACTGACGCCAACTATAAATGAAACCTTCTAGCCCAGAGGTTTTCAACAGGGGGTCCGGGACCCCTAGGGGGTCCTCAAAGCTACTATAGGGGGTCCGCCAAATCTTTGTGTGAGAGGATTTTCCCCCCCTTTTTTTTACATTAACAACTTTGAACCCTAGCATCCTTATCCTGAGGGGGAACTTTAGCCAAAAATAGCAGATCTACAATTCGGCTATTTTTTGCAAAGAGGTATAGAGGTGTAGAGGGGAAAAAGAGAAAAACAAGTTTAATCTGAAACAATTTTCTACAATATAGAGGGGGTCCCTGCTTCATCTCTCTCTCAGCTAGGGGGTCCTTGGGCTGAAAAGGTTGAAGACCCCTGTTCTAGCCGGTTACTGTACCGTTGAAATTGTAGTTGATCAGACCGGAACAATCGAAGTCCATCTTGTCGTCACTGGCGAAGGCACACACACACGCATAGAAGTGGAGGCAAGGCTCCGAAGTGGTCGCACTGGTAGTAGAATTAGAACCGGCAGCACGTTTCCTGGACCCCGGCTGATTCGTCCCATCTGTAGCAGCTTTGCCTCTTCTGCCGTTAACCTGGTGATGACGTGGACAAAACCAAATATCGCTATATTTCATTGCTGTCGTCGGGCAGAATCCTCATAGCTTCATATTTTTACCAATTCAATCCGGGAACGCAGCTAGTGTCATTTTAAGATGTCTTTGGCTATTCAAAAATAGCAGATCTACAAGCTCGTAGCGCGGCGCTCGGAGCTTGTAGATCTGCTATTTTTTTTTTTAATCATGAAAATGTGTGCAAATCTTTGAATACATATTTTTTTAAAGCGAACATTTGTAGCCTAACTCAAATCTTTGCTTCTGGGGGGGACCCTGGAACGAAATATTTTTGAGATGGGGGTCCGCGGCCAAATACATATAATTTTGGGGGTCCTTGACATGAAAAAGTTGGAGCGCCACTGATATAGCAACATACTGTTAGGATTTAGGAAACTTTTTTAGATATGTATTTGGCCGCGGACCCCCATCTCAAAATATTTTGTTCCAGGGACCCCCCAGAAGCAAAGATTGGAGTTAAAAATGTTCGCTTAAAAAATATAGGTATTCAAAGATTTGCACACATTTTCTCGGTTTTTCAAAAATAGCAGACCTACAAGCTCATAGTGTGGCACTCGATCTGCTATTTTTGAATAGCCAAAGAAATCTTAAAATGACACAGATGCGTTCCCGGTCTTGATGGGTTAACTTTTTATGTTTTTTGTCAAGAGTTGCCATACTACAGTGTCACACAAAAGTAGCAGAAATAGCCGATCGACAAGCTCAAAACGTGTCAATGTGATGCATTTTGAGCTTGTAGATCTGTTTTCTTTTGTGTGAGGTTTCCACCCGACTGCAACGATATTTGACCAAATATCATAATATCGATAGTGACAATAATATCATATTGTGTTGATAATTATTCAGTAACGGGGGTCTTTCCTTCTCTCCAGCTCATTAATAAACAGAAAACTTTGTTTATTAAACTTTCAGGTGGGTCACCAGTTTCATTCAATGAGAGAGAAACCATTTATCAGTTTTGCAATTCCAATTTTGGTCGCTCGTTTTTAATTCATCACTTCCCATTTCACTTGTTTATCCTGTAGTGTATCCTGTATGGGCTCTCTCTCCTGATTGGATGAAATTGGTATCCTGACTTGTTCCTGTTCACTACAGAGCTGGAGAGACAGGGAGACCCCCTATTACTGAACAAACACTTTATAGCAATGATTACTATCAGAATATAGAGATATTTAACACTTATTTTAACAAAAGAAATATCGTTTAGACCTCCTTTAAGTGATTAAAACCAGGAAAAGACAAACTCTCAGATGATATCTAGTGTCACAAAACTATATACACTAATACCATGCACAGCACCCACATTGTAAAGACATTCACAGGTGTTAGCAATGATACTAATGAAGGCTCTGATCCATTCTTGTCTAACATAGTCAGGGTGCTGATGTTGTACATGTTGGCTCACTGGAAACACTCTGCTACACCAGTGGGTTTCAAATTGGAGTCCAGACACCCTGATGGTTCCTTGAGCAACCCTGTGTGTAACTCTGAGAGTGTACGAAATGGAACCAAATGGACCCGTAAGGGTCCATTTGGTTCCATTTGTACACTCTCAGAGTTATGGGGGTCCTTGAAATTAAAAGGTTTGAGAACCACTGTGCCACACGAAATGGAACAGAGCCTTCATTAGTATCATTGGTAACACCTGTGAAGGAAGTAAGGAAGAGGCCCAATTTCCTTCCAAAATAAGCTGCTGAGCATAGAGCCCAGTGTGGTATATACCTGACAGGTGCAGTGGAACCCCGCCTGCCGGATGTGTGGCAGCTCGGAGCCCTTCGCCTCGGCCTTGGAGGCCTCAGGCGGCTCAGTGGCGCCCCCCGTGGTGACATGCAGGAGGCCCAGCGGGTGGTCGGGGCCGGCGTGACACTTGACCACCAGAGTGTCTTTGCTGACCCGCTGGACCAGCGGTCCTGAGGACTCCGTGGCCAGTCTCCACAGCTCCGCCCTGGTCTGAAGAGACACCTGGAGACACGAGTGCAACACTTTTACCCATTCAGTCCGGGAACGGATCTGTGTCATTTTAGATTTCTTTGGCTATTCAAAAAATAGCAGACATACAAGCTCGGAGCGCCGCGCTATGAGCTTGTAGATCTTCTATTTTTGAAAAATCATGAAAATTGATGCAAATCTTTGAATACATATAATTTTTTGAAACAACATTTTTAACTCAAATCTTTGCTTCTGGGGGGGGTCCCTGGAACTAAACTATTTTGAGATGGGGGGTCCGCGGCCAAATACATATCATTTTGGGGGTTCTTGACATGAAAAAGTTTGAGAACCACTGATACACAGCAACTTAAGTTATTTTTAAACTGTTAGGATTTAGAAGACATTTGTAGAATCCCCAGGATCAGAATTTGAGTTACAAATGTTTGCTTTAAAAAAACAATATATTCAAAGACTTCCACGTGGGAGACCCGGGTTCGAATCCCGGGTCGCCAAGAAAACGATGGATCCCTTACCTGTAGGGCGTCCAGTACGGAGCTCTTCACGGTCAGAGGCGTGGCGTGGTTCTGACACTCCGTGGCTCGTCTGATGTGCGCGCACACACTGTCCGGCGAGGGGGCGCGGCCACACAGCAGGCCGTGCGGCGAGGGGGCGTGGCTCTGAGCGGACGGGGCCGAGGCGCTCCGCGCGGGGTTCTGGCGCGAGTTCTGGCCCTGTTGACACGACGGAAGGAAGCAGCGGCCCAGGTTGATCCTGGTCACATAGGGGTGCAACGGTTAGAACTAATGAATTATACAAATAAATCAATCATTTAATAAAATTATCGATTAACCAGTTACATTACATTACATTAAAGTCATTTAGCAGATGCTTTTATCCAAAGCAACTTACAATAAGTGCATTCAACATACAGTAGGTAGGCAAGAAAACTACTAATCACCAGAAGTCTTAAGTGCATTCTCTTCTAAAACAAGCAACTAAGAGCATACCTAGCACTAAAGTAAAAGTGCAATATATCAGCTACCTACTTTCTTAAACAGATGAGACAGTTAGGAAAATCAAATGAGCAAGAGTTAAAACAAATAAGTGTATCAAATAAACAAGATCCAATAAAACAAGAGCTCGTCCAAATAATTGACAACAAGTAGGCACGGCTAAGTGGCCAATTGTGTTTGTGTGGACGCTCGACAAAGCCGGTCAGGGTAGTGTTTCCTGAAGAGGTGGGTTTTCAGCCTGCGACGAAAGATGGGCAGTGACTCTGCTGCCCTGACATCAGTGGGGAGTTCATTCCACCACTGTGGGGCCAGAACAGAAAAAAATCTGTGAACGTGTAGATCGGCCAGAAGGACCACTGAGCGACGAGCCATATGTTGTTGAGCGGTGTCCCTCAGGTCTCTATGCTAGTTTATTTTCTGATCTACAAGCTTCCAAAATCGGCTATTTTCTGCTAAGGTTTTCCCCAGAATACGGATGGTGGGCTTTATGTGGTTAATCTTTTATGGGGTTTTTTTTGGGCAGGGCAAAAAAACAATTCAAAACATTTCAAAAACGTAATAAAAATAGTGAAAATAGCAGATCTACAAGCTCAAAGGTAGATCGGCTATTTTTACTATCTTTGTGCGACAGCATTTTGTGACAAAGTATAAAATGGTCCTTTAAAGGTTAATTGATTTGTTGATGTATAAAAAAAATATTAAAATAAATAATAAATTAGGGCTGGGACTCGATTAAAAAGAATAATCGAATTAATTAGAGGCTTTGTAATTAATTAATCGAAATTAATCGCATGTTTAATCGCATAACAATATTTGACCTGAGAAGCAATTTCTTTTCAGTTAAAACAGATTTTGGTATATGAGTGAATCAATGAGTGAATACATAAGTTTAAGCAACAAAAAATAGTTCTGCACACAACCGTGTTTTTATCCACGCTTCCATCAGAGAGTTTTTTAAATCTAAATTTCCCATCCAATGGGTCAAGCAAAGCAGTCTCATCGGCTTGCGTGCACTGGGGTGTATTGGCTGTTGGTTGGTGCACTGGTATGATCGGTACGCCTGAAACTCGTCCAGTGAGAACTAAGCATAAACTAAGCGTGATTAAAATGTGATTAATTATTTTCAATCACGTTAATTTTCTGTAATTAATTAATCGAAATTAATCAGTTAAAGTCCCAGCCCTATAATAAATACATTTTTATGTATCTTTTCAGCAAAAAAAGTAACCAATAGCATAATTATGTTAAGAAAACAATGGGACAGTTCCATCCCCCTACCTGGTCAACAGTGTAGCTCCATCACCAGTGGCTATGGCAGTATCGGTAGGAACCAGCTCCACAAAACCCATCTGGGGGGCAGAAGACCCTCTGCCCGCCGCCTGGACCACGGAAAACACCTGCACCCCACCTGAACCGGTTGTCACCAGCCCAAAATGTTACTGGACCATTAAAACCAGGAAAGCTTCTGTGTCATTTTAGCTATATATATAAAAACATAATGTGTTTGAGAAAAGTCTTAGGATTTAGAACAGTGGTTTTAGACAACGGTTCTCAAAAATAGCAGATGTACAAGCACACAGCGCGCGCTGCGAGCTTGTACATCTGCCATTTAAAAAATAAATTAATTCATATATATTTACAATTATTTTTTAACCCTTTTTCTCCCCAATTTAGTTGTTATGCCAATTGATTCCTCCCCAAAACGAAACAAAAGTCGTCACTGCCGTTGTATCCTACCGACTCAACTGCCAGTAAGGAGCCCCCACCAGGAGGACGTAGAGCCTTCGTCCAACTCCTCCCGCCCAACACTCCCCGCTGACAGGTGCCGCCCCAGCCCGTAGGAGTGCGTCTAATGATAAATATCACCCTCCCCGCCTGGCTTCCCTCCCCCGAACACGGGCCAATTGTGTTCGTGTGGACGCTCGACAAAGCCGGATTGCTTCATCTACTGTTTTTGAACATTTTTGAAAAATCTTGAATCGTTTTGAATTGCTCAACACAAATCTTCTCTATGGGGGTCCCTGGCACAAAGATGGGGGCCAAATACATAATAATGCATAGGTACGGCGGTGCTGGACAACCGGCCATCAAACCGACTCGGCGGACAGAAGGCTCTCGAGGATACGTGAACTAGTCACACGCACGCACAGAAATGTGCCGCATTTATAGTAGGATAATACATCATTTGGGGGTCCTTGACATGAAAGAAGTTTGAGAGGCACTGATGTACCAGGCTCACCCGAACCGCTGTGCTGGGGCGTCCCCTCTCCATCGCTGTCACCTCCATCTATCACCACCTTCACCACGTCTATGGCAGCCTTCCTGTTGCCCCTGCCCCCCACGGAGCTGCTGCCATCTCTGAGGACGATGCCACACGCCTTGTTCTTACAGCTCAGCCCTCTGGTGCCATTGTAGATGCCACACTGGGGACACCTGCGGGTAAGGGGGGGGGCGCGGTTTTAGTCAACGGTAGGGTAAGTGATGTTCCTTTGTTAAAGGGATAGTTAGATTTTTTAGTTTTTGTCGCATTCCCAAGCCAATCATTTGATGACCGGCGGTGGCTCCGGTAGGAGACTCAAAGTGTTAACTTTGAGTCTCCTACCAGACACATTAGCATCTTTCCGCCAGTCATCAAATTATTGGCTTAGGAATGCGACGAAAACAAAAAAATCTCCCCGAATTCAAGGCTTCATGGGTGTAATTGATAGAAAATAAGATTTTTGGGGGGTGAACTATCCCTTTAAAATAAGTTTTAAATAACTATATATTGTGATAGTTATCTAATCACTGCTAGAGTGTTTGTTCGGTAAAAGGTCTCCTTGTCTCTCCGGCTCTTTAACAAACAGAACATGCATTTTTAGATCGGGATACCAATTTTATCCAATCAGGAGAGAGAACTCATACAGGATGTATGACTGAGCAGAATGAGCAGACAAAAATGGATATACTATATTAAATTGAAGCTGATAAAGTAAAAACAAGAAATGACTAAAGTCATAATATAGCCGCTAGCGGCAGGCTTTTTTTCCCCCAATCTGCCGTTGAAAAAATGAAAAAAAAAAAAAAAAAAAAAAACTTTTTTGAAAAAATATATGTCCTTTTGAAAGAAAACAAGAATAAATATGATTTGACATTCATATTATTAGCAGCTGTATTGTGTGTGTGCCCCCCCCCCCCCCCCCCCCCAACTACTCAAATTGAAGTATCAATACTGCAATGTAGAATAACTCTGCCAAAAAATGGCATACCTCAATATGACATTTTGCGGCTATATTATGACTTTGTCATTTCTTGGTTTTTTATAGTGCTGTAACATGTTATGGCCTAATCACTGTCATTCAAGCATAAATGTCTTAACATTAAAATAAAAATAAGTAACTGGTATAGGACTAGCCTACCTATTGTGGTACAAAACAAGTCCTTCTGCAGTGAAGTACAACATTAGGATTGTGCAGAATGCAAGAAGCTTTATTTGTTACTGACTCATAAAGATACAAGCAGCTAAATGTTGTTGGAACTTGTACCACAGATGGTTCTACATATAATAGATATAATGAAGAAAAGAAAATATTAAGCAAGAAAATAAAATGGGCAATAATAAATAAATGAAAATAGCCTACAGATATATACAGTTTTAGGAATACTCTGGGACTTGTCTTAGACAGGCATGTCATCAGTGGTGTAAAGTAACTACATGTACTCAAGTACTGTATGTAAGTCAGGGTCCCCACACATTTTTAGCAATGAATTTCCAAAACTTTTCCAAAACTTTTCCAGAATATTTAGCCCAATTTCCAGGCCTATAAAACAATCATTCAGCGCAATAATGTGTCGCTTACTCCTATGTACAATGCCCAAAGATAGGCAGTGTAGCAAAAATAAAGCATAGAACATAAAATAGTACAATTTCATTCAATATTTTGAGCATTCAATATTTTGAGCGAAAATAGAGATTTCATCGCCCGCTCGCTTCGCGTCACGTCGCATCGCTGGCAGTGCGGATGGGAACACAGCCCATTCGGCGAAAAACTACTTATGTTACATATTTCGTGTAATGTTATACATGTTTATGAAAATGTTTTGTATTAAAAAAAATAGCCAAAAACAATGCATAGCCAAATATTTTTCCAGGACCTTTGATCAATTCCAAACCTTTTCCAGTACTGGATTATATTTTTTTTTATTTCAAAATATTTCCAGGAATTTCATGACCGTGGGGACCCTGTTAAGTACAATTTTGACTTTACTGTTGTATTTCCAGTTTTCAGTACTTGTACTTCTACTCCACTACATCTCAGAGCCAAATATTGTACTTTTACTCCACTACAATTATTTGAAAACTTGAGTTACTAGTTACTTTACAGATAGAAATTATTACATTATAAAACATACATTAACCACTTTAGCCCTATTTTATACCAAGGCTATTTGAAAATAGCTGATCTACAAGCTCACAACGTGTTGCATCGCGACGCGTTGTGAGCTTATCCATGGTAATAAGCTTATCCATCAGCATATTCATGTTATCCTGATGGATAGGTAGATAATGTGAATTTGTTTGTGCTGAAGTACTGTACAAATTTGAGGGGTTTTAACTGTACTGGAGTATCTGTAATTTTCTACTCCACTACATCTCAGAGGCATATTGTCCTTTAGTAAACTGTAGATGTGTATAATTATTACAAAACCTGCATTAACCACTTTATCCCTATATACTTGTACACGCGTGGCTTTGCGAGTTGTTTTGAGCTTGTAGATCAGCTGTTTTCTAAAGATGTGTATATTGTGTGTATCGCGACGCATTAAGAGCTTGTAGATCGGCTAGTTTCAATTGATTGCAACCTTTATTGTGAAGGAACGACCGGAAGTGCTAAGCTATTCAATTCCGTGTGACTTAACACTCTGAGTTGCTACAATGTCACAGAAAGCCACAAAAGACACCAAAATAACACTGTTCAACGGGCTAATTAGTTAGCATTGATGACATTGACCACACTAACGTTCATACAGGTTGTTGATAAGATGTTTAACGTAGCCGTTTGAGTGACGACAGCTGCGTTGTGTAACATTAACGTTAGCCGCATGCTAACGCTACCCGTGGCTTAGCTACACACTGACGGCCCATTATAGGCAGCTGTTGGCTTAAACCCAACTAACGGCAACATAGTATTGGACATAAGCATTCACATACATGCTTTAGACAGTATTAGCAACAACCGGTAGTTTGTTTACATGGCGCGGGACGTCGCGGGTGGCAGCGCGCCGACATCGTCGGGCGGCCCGGCGATATTGGGGTAAAGGCCCCACTCCCAGGCGAGGCTTATGCTTGCGCTAGGCCGCGACTTCCGCGGGGCCGCTGCCTCGTCTCCTTCGTGTCTTGTGACATTTGTAATGGACAGAAACCATAACATGGTTAATACATTTTATTGTGGGATGTACAATACATGAAAATTACGGGTGTAATAACGCGACTTGCGTCGAGAACTAATGGAGAGCGGACATGACCGCGTTTGGCTAAAAACGGTTAGTTAGTTGCTGTTACTATTAGCCAAAATCGGCTAGCGCTGGAAGGAATCCACTTCACATTAACACATTTATATCATATTTACATGCCGAGTTAAGCTCTGACATTTAAGTGATATGTAGCCTGATATTACCAGATTGCTATAGTGGGTTTAGAATATTTTAGACGTTTTTTTTCATTTGCTCATTGCTCATTTCAGCTCTTCTGGAAAATCAGCCAGCCCTAGAAGACTGTCTTCATAGGCAGTCAAAGGCGTGTCTAGTCCCATAGCTTGGGAGGACGAGGCCGGCCGTTCAGAGTATGGGAACGTATCCCATTGGCTTAAGCGACAGCCAATCACGCAAAAAAAGTGTTCAATACATGTCGGAAATATGTCGGGTCAGAGTCAGAGTGAATATAGACCCGCCAGCTTTCAGCTAGCGGCTAAATACCTCAGAATTGTACTTAAGCACAGCACTTAAGTAAATGTACTTAGTTACACCACTGGTTAATGACCACGGCCATCGTAGGGCTAACAGCCGTACCTGCGGATTCCGCGCAGCGTGGCTTTGCCCAGGTTGGACAGGAAGGCCGGCGTGTTGTTGGGGTGCGTTGGTTTTATGCACTCCCTGTTCTGTGCGGATGCCGTGCTGCTGGGGTGCGCTTGTTTCCTATGGTCTCTGCTCAGTGTGGACGCCATGCTGGGGATGTTTGGTGGAGTCTAACCCTCTGCCCTGAGAGCCTGGCACTGCTGTGAGGATATGGAGACCAATGGTTGACATTAAAGGGTAAAATAATAGGTATAATATTTTGTTGGTTAAAATAAGTGTTGAATTGCTTTATATTGTGATAGTACTCATTGGTAAAGACTAGTGTTTGTTCAGTAACAGGAGTCTCCCTATCCCTCCAGCTCTTGATTAAACAGAAATGTATTTTCAGGTCGGGACACCAATTTTATCCAATCAGGAGAGAGAACTCACACAGGACACAGGGTAAACAAGTGGATTTGGAAGTGATGATGACACAAAGAAATGAGCAGACAAAATGGTGAACTGGAACACTATAACATTTAAGCTGATAAATGGGCACTCTCTCCTGATTGGCTGAAGATTTGCCACCCACCTGAAAATAGACTTTCTGTTTATTAAAGAGCTGGAGAGACTCAGAGACCCTGTTACTGAACAAACACTCTATAGCAATGATTACTATCAGAATATAGAGCTTTAACCTTTTCACAAAAAAACGTTTTGTTCTAACCAAAACACATCACTTTAACCTACCTTCAAGCATTACAATATCTGAATCCATTTAGAGATCTCTCTTTAAGCTGCAGTTTAAAAGGAACGTGCTTTAACTATTTGAACCCCAGCATGCATATATGGGGGGGGGGCATTAGCCAAAAAGAACAGATCTACAAGCTCACAACACGTCACGACAACGCAATACATTGTGAGCTTGCAGAACGGCTAATGTTGGCGAAGAGATTAGTGGTTGAGGGGGAAACGCAGTATAGAGCCAACTCATGTCCAGTTCAATACGTCTAGAGGGTTAAATGAAGTGGTTAAAAGAAAATTAGATAAGACATCAGTGTTGAATATAATAATAATAATAATAATAATAATAATAATAATATGTCATATATATATGGAGCTTTTCTAAGTACTCAAAGTCACTTTAAATGGAGAAAACAACATGGAGAGCAATGATCAAAATTAAAGTGTCCAGACTAACTTATAAGGCTCACATCTTAAAGGGACAGTTCACCCCAATTTGTTTTTCTTTTCTATCAATCAGTCACCCCATGTCGCATTCCTAAGCCAATAATTGAATGACCAGCGGGCCGGTAGGCAGCGTTTCCAGTAGGAGACACAAAGGAGATTCTTTGTGTCACCTACCGGAACCGCTGCCGGTCATCAAATTATTGGCTTAGGAATGCGACAAAAAATAAATAAATACATGAATCTATGAATTCAAGTTTCCATGGGGTGACTAATCGAGCCATTTTGTGGGTGAACTATCCCTTTAAATTAACCTCTCACGTGGCATTATTAAACCGTTAACAGTAGGGAACCTCTTTAGCTGCAGTTAAAATGGAAATAGCTTTAAGAGATAAAGAGATACCCAAGGGGTGCATTTCTCCTTTCCGACATGTCGCCTTTCCGACGTTGACGAACCCTATACCTAACCCTAACCCTAACCCTAACCGCACGCGGAAGCCACTAGTCGGAGTGGTGAGATGTCGGAATGGAGAGTGAACACCATACCCAAGACATTTAATTTTATAAAAATAAATACATGAAGAAATCTATCATTTTTAAAAGGAATTTCATGAATAATATATATATTTTTTAAGTTTAAAAAGTAGTGAAAATAGCCCATCTACTTGTGAGCTTGTAGATCGGCTATTTTCACTAGTCGGGGTCCCGGGGGTTCTCTTTTGGGTCTTGTGGTAAAAAGTCTGGGAACCACTGTTCTGAACAAGATAGTCTACAATCAAAAGATATAGTCTGCACATTGAAACTAAAGAGTGCAAGGTAAACAATGAACCCATGTTGTTATCATTAAATCAAACTGTGTTTTATACTATAGATGCTCCTTTTAAATGCTCTATGCACAGCAGCCATATTATCACTTCCTTCCCAGGTGTTACCAATGACACTAATGAAGGCTCTGTTCCATTTAGTCTAGCACAGTGGTTTCCACGACCCCCATAACTCTGAGAGTGTACAAATGGAACCAAATGGACCCTTACGGGTGCACTTTCAGAGTTACACACATGTAAGGGGCCATTTGGAAGCCCATGAGGGTCCCTGGACCCCAACTGTAGACCCACTGGTGTAACAGAGTGTTTCCAGTGAGCCAACATTGCACAATATCAGCACCCTGACTCTGTTTGACCAGAATGGAACAGAGCCTTCATTAGTATCATTGGTAACACCTGTGAATGTCTTCATAATATGGCTGCTGTGAATAGAGCCTATTGGCGTGACAATAATATAATAAACTTCCTATTTTATGATCCCACTATTTGATCATGTTATCCCCCTGTATGTTACACAAACATATTTTACACATGTTTACCTGCAAATCAAATGTGATTTTGGGTATAGTTTGAGGTTGAGATTGCTCATATATCATAAGTTGTACACTAAACTTTACCACCAAAAATATTATAATTTTGTCAACAGTTCTTTGGTGTTAAATCAACTCATATTTTCCATCTGCTCACATTCACAGTCACTGTCCTGGTGTAAAGTAACTAAGTACATTTACTCATTTACTTGACTGTACTTAAGTACAATTTTGAAGTATTTGTTTTACTTTCAGTGGAGTATTTCCAATTGTCAGTACTTTTACTTCTACTCCACTACATCTCAGAGGCAAATATTGTACTTTTACTCAACTACAATTATTTTTAAAACTTCAGTTACTAGTTACTTTGTAGATTTCGATTATTATTACAAAACATGACATTAACCACTTCAGCCCTACGTTTTCAGCCATTTGAAAATAGCAGATCTACAAGCTCACAGTATATCTGATATTTTCAATTGATTGTTATACATAATGAAACCGTGTCAAATGGGACATTCTGCATAATGAATACTTCCTACTTTTGGTACTTTAAGTACATTTTAACACCAATACCTTTGTACTTTTACTCAAGTAAAACATTTTAATCCCAGACTTTTACTTGTAACTACATTGCAGTATTGATACTTTTACTTAAGTAACAAAATGTGAGTACTTTTTTTCCACCACTGTAAATCAACTCAGTATTTTCCATCTGCTCACATTCAGTCACTTTGTCCAGGCGTTTCTTCTCCAAGCTGTGATCAATAACAATGTGATCAGAACAGTTTTTCAACGTTCAAAGCGGCAGGGCAGCTCTGCTCTCTCTTCCTCTCGACCGTCGCCATTCCTCCTTACATCCCCGCACTGCACTGCGTCTGTAACGACACTCGCCATTGGCTATGGGTGTAGTCACGTGGGGTGAAAGAGGAGGAGTCGCCCTCCGCAACTCGGAATGCTGGGAAATGGCGTTTTTCTTTTTAGACGTTACTAGCTGTAGATTCTACAGCTGTGTAGATTAGAATACTAGAATACTAGCCTGGCTCCAGCCCGTGAATCGCTAGCCACGCCCATTAAAAAAATATGTTCTGAAACGAAATGAAAATTCAGGCTGAGTGTCAGGCTAGTAGAATACAACTCTCGTAGACGTATTTATGATTCTGACGTTTTCAATCTACGAGAGTTGTAGGGTTCACGCCCCATGGAGACAGGGACTTTCTGCACTATGACCCGTAGACACTCCAAACATGTACACATTGAAAATAAAGGTGCTTACCCCCATGCCCCAAATGTTAACTGTCTCTACGCGGTAGTAGTTTAATGTAATAATCCATATCTGTCAATAAAGAAGTGTTTTAATGCCGTCTGTGGCCGATTCTGTCCGAAGTTCCCAATAGGCGGTAGTGACGGGACGCATCCGGTGAAATCCGGAATTACACTAAATGTAAATAGGAAGTAAACGAGGGTGAAAATGGCGTTCGGCCACAGACGGCATTAAAACACTTATTTATTGAAATATATGGATTATTACGTTAAACTACTACCGCGTAGAGACAGTTAACATTTTGGGCTACAACTCTCGTACATTGAAAACATCATAAATCATAAATACGTCTACGAGAGTTGTATTCTACAGCTAAGACGTTACGTTGTTGGCTGGCTGTAATTAAACGGAATGGGCGTCTTTCCCAGCTGTTTCGCCCTGGCGGACAGGGTTTTGAGCAGTGGTGGAAAGAGTACTCACATTTCTTACTTGAGTAAAAGTATCAATACTGCAATTTAGAAATACTCTGTTTAGTAAAAGTCCTAAATTTACTTCAGTAAAAGTACAAAAGTATTGGTATCAAAATATACTTAAAGTACTAAAGTAAGAGTACTCGTTATGCAGAATGTCCAATTTCACAAGATTTCAAATGTATAAAAATCTTTTGAAAATAGCAGATCTACAAGCTCAAAATGCGTGGCATCGTGACGCATTTTATGGCCAAAATATATATAGGGCTGAAGTGGTTAATGTATGTTTTTTGTAACAAAGTAACTAGTAACTAAAGTTATCAAAATAAATAATTGTAGTGGAGTAAAAGTACAATATGTGGATCCAAGATGTAGTGGAGTAGAAGTAAAAGTATTGGAAATTGGAAATACTCAAGTAAAATACAAATACCTAAAAATGTTTTTTAAGTACAGTTGAGTAAATGTACTAGTAACTTCCCACTGCTACACCACTGGTTTTGAGGTTAGGTTTAGGCATTATTTCTGTGAGGTTAGGGTTACTTACAGATAATTTATCAGTGGTGGAAGAATATACTCCCATTTGTTACTTAAGTAAAAGTAACCACAATGTAGAAATAATACTCTGACTGAGTAACTAGTACAATATTTGCCTTTGAGATGTAGTGGAGTAGAAGTAAAAGTACTGTATATTGTAAATACGCCTGTAAGGTAAAAAAAAAAAAAAAAAAAAAAAAGTACCTTAAAAAGTTACTTTACACAATTGAATATCATAATTTGTCAACAGTTCTTTTGTGTGAAATCAGCTCGTATTTTCCATCTGCTCACATTCAGTCACTGTCCAGGCCCAATGGTGTAAAGTGCTTATTAGCGCTTAGCACACCTATGTGGCTGCACCTTTCAACAGAACACGATACAAATCTATGGAATGGAAGCACTCAAAACAAGTGTTATCACCTAACCCCTGCTCATTATGCTAGGGTGGGATGGCTCAGGGTAGAGGACAGAGTACAGCAACTTGCAATGGGCCAGGAGCCAGTTGCACCACCTCACAAGTTCAAACTTGGCCTAGTTATAGCTTAAATGGCGCGGCACCGAGTGCCGTGCTATGAGCTTGTATATCTGCTATTTTTTGAAAAATCGTGAAATTGTGTGCAAATCCTTAAAAAAATATTGTTTTAACATTTGTAAAATATTTTTGTTCCAGGGACCCCCCAGAAGCAAAGATTTGAGTTACAAATGTTCACTTTAAAAATAGATATTCAAAGATTTGCACACATTCACATTTTCACGATTTAAAAAAAATAGCAGATCTACATTTGCTATTTTTGAATAGCCCAAAGAAATCTAAAATGACAGAGATGCATCCCCAGATTGAATGGGTTAAGCTATAACTAGTCTAAGTTTGAACTTGTGAGGTGGTGCAACTGACCCCTGGTCTGTAAGATAATCAAGGGACCAGTGCCCATGTGGTCTGTCAAACCTCTTCAAAAGAGTGAGAAACGCCCAGGGCACTTTTACTGCTCATTGTATGTGTTTATACAGTATGTATTGATGAATTGAATATACGACCACAATGGAAACAAGCCCTCAGGGCGTGCGTGCGCCTGTCTGTCTGTCGGTGTGTGTGTGTGGGTGTGTGTGTGTGTGCGTGCGTGCGTGCGTGCGTGCGTGCGTGCGTGCGTGTGTGTGTGTGTGTGCATGCGTGCGTGCGGCTAATCTTACAGATCAGAAAGCAAAGGAAGTAAACCATGAATATAAAATATGTACCTTTTTAAACCTTTAATTTTATACTGGAAGTCATTTGAGAGGCGAAAACCATTTGGCAGTCAGTATGACATCACTGTGTGTCAATATGACATCATCAGGCTGTGTATTTTTTAAGCAGCGTCCTGTGCTACTCAGTGCGGATTTGTAACAACTGTGGCATTGGGATATAAATCTTTTCTTATTATACATCTATTCTATAATAACCATGAGATGCATTTTACTGTGTGTGTGGGTCTGTGCTCTGCTCACGGCGGTCCACGGCGGTTTCTACTCATCCAGTGACGACGTCATTGAGCTCAACCCTTCGAACTTCCAGCGCGAGGTGACAAACAGCGACGCCCTGTGGCTGGTGGAGTTCTACGCTCCTTGGTGCGGCCACTGTCAGAAACTGACCCCCGAGTGGAATAAAGCGGCCGCCGCCCTGAAGGGCGTGGTCAAGGTGGGGGCAGTGGATGCGGACCAGCACAAGGCCCTGAGCGGACAGTACGCCGTCAAGGGGTTCCCTGCCATCAAGGTCTTCGGAGCCGACAAGAGCAAGCCGGAGGATTACCGAGGCGGACGAGGGAGCCAGGCGATCGTGGACGCGGCCCTGAGCGCCGTCCGAGCCCTGGTGAAGGACAGGCTCAGTGGTGGGAAATCTGGAGGATCTAAAGGCTCTGGAGGTGGTGGTAGATCTGACGGAGGTCCTGGTAGATCTGGTGGAGGTGCTGGCAGATCTGGCGGCGGATCTGGAAGCAGCAAGAGGGACGTGGTGGAGCTCACCGACGGCAACTTTGACCAGCTGGTGCTGGGCGGCGGCGGCGACGTGTGGATGGTGGAGTTCTTTGCGCCCTGGTGCGGACACTGCAAGAACCTGGAGCCCGAGTGGGCGGCCGCGGCCACGGCAGCGAAGGAGCAGACGAAAGGCAAAGTGCGCCTGGGAGCCGTGGACGCCACGGTCCACCAGGGCCTCGCCGACCGCTACGGCGTCCGCGGATACCCCACCATCAAGATCTTCCGTGAAGGGGTAGAGCCCGAGGACTACCAAGGCGGCCGGTCCCGGTCCGACATCATCGCGATGGCGATGGATCTATTTGCCCAAAATGCTCCTCCTCCCGAGCTGCTGGAGATCCTGGGTGAAGACGTCTTGAGGAAGACCTGCGAAGACCGCCAGCTGTGTGTCATCGCCGTTCTTCCTCACATCCTGGACTCCGGCGCCGCCGGTAGAAACGCCTATCTGGAGCTGGTGAAGAAGATGGCGGAGAAGCACAAGAAGATGGCGTGGGGTTGGCTGTGGGCCGAGGCCGGAGCCCAGACGGACCTGGAGTCGTCTCTGGGCGTGGGCGGTTTCGGCTACCCCGTCATGGCCGCCGCCAACACCCGTAAGATGAAGTCGGCCGTTCTGCGCGGCTCCTTCAGCGAGAGCGGCATCACGGAGTTCCTCAAGGATCTGTCCGCGGGCCGCGGATCTGCCGCTACGGTCGGAGGATTCACCATCCCCAAGATCTACAAAGTAGAGGCCTGGGACGGGAAGGATGGAGAGCTCCCTCTAGTGGAAGAATACGACCTGAGCAACGTGGAGCTGTGAGACGAATGGGGATGGGTTCCGACAGGGATGTGCAGAGAATGTCAGAGGGGCAGGGAGTGGGAATGACCTTTGTTAAAGGGCACTTTTGGATGGATTTTTTTTGTGTGTGAGCTTGTAGATTGGTTATTTTTGGTTCGTGACACAGCACTCAACTAAGTATAATCAAGCCGTTACTGGAGATGCGGCGCACAGAATGGATTTCTACACAGGGAGGGCAATTCTTTCTGCAGTCAAGTTCAGCAGAGTTTGGAAAAGGGAATGCTCTTGAACGCTGCCTCCGGGTACGGCATGGAAAGGGGTCATTTGCATTTCTTTCACCATAGTAAGAGCTGAATAAATGATCTGGAGAGAGGGCTCCTTTTACAGGCGGGTTAAAGGGCAGGTGTTCAAGCTCCCTTTCAGGGGTCCAGCATTGAGGAACAGAAATAAGTTCCATCACATTTGGAACCGTTTCCAGAAACGGTTTCATCACACTGTCAGGGCTGGTATGTGGACTTTACGTCTACAATTACTATACAGAACAGGTGGTTTTCAAACCTTTTAATTTCTAACTTTCATAACTCTGAGAGTGTCCATTTGAAACCCCCTATTGGAATCGTTAAAGGAAACCGTTAAGGAATCGGAATCATTAAAATCCTAAAGGATCCCAACCCTATATCTCGTATCTGGGTTCCGATCCAGACTCATCCCGACATGTCCTGTACGAGTGATTGTCAACCTTGTTACTCTAAAGGGCTCCCAGTTTGATATAAATATCAAATCAATATAACGGGTCCATTTGGTTGCATTTGTACACTCTCAGAGTTACAGACCTGTAAGGTTTCATTTAGACCCGTGGTGGAACTTGGACCAGATATTGAGAACTGAGCAACCTGCACAATGAGCAACAAAAAAAATATATATATATATATATATATGAAATATATGTTCCACAAAAAGAATCACTATCAACTAGAAAATGTGCTCCTCGGAGCACAGGTCTCCGCCAGGTCAGGAAGTTGTAATAGAGTGTCTTATGGGGGTCGCTAGCCAATCACAGTACGTCCTGCGAAGCTTAGCCAATGGTGCCGGAGATTAGGTGCTCACAGACGGACGGACACACACACACACACACACACACACACATGGACAGACGGAGGGTAAAACATACTCTCCACCATGCCTTCGGCCTGGCGGAGACAATAATCATCATGATTATAATTGGAATTGAAGTGTCTCATTGAATTAGGCCATTTTTGAGCCTGTAGTCATCCTCAAAACTCTGCAACATACAGACAAGATTATGTGAAGAATGCAATAAATCAAACCTGGAACCCCTCCAAAAATAACGATGAACAAACGTTTCAGAAGCAGAGGGTAAACAAGATTGACAAAATGTGTGGTTGTATTTATTTTCATTTTTATAATTTTACGTGCGACGGCGGCTTTCAGGCGAACAAAACAGAGGCATGTGCAAGCTCCTTATGCACTAAATCAGATACTTCCTTGTTCAACCTAAAGTGATTGATCTTTTTGGGGCGGTGTAGCCGCCCCCTATAAGTGGGTTTTGGACACCGACCAAAAAATGTATGTACCCCCTAACCCTTCCATTGTTAATGCAAATCGATACTTTTTTTCATATCAGCCAATCACATTACAGCTAGTGTCATCACCACTAACTGTAATGTGATTGGCTGACTTTGCAAATTCAGGACTGTGATTGGCTAGCGAAACACATGACACATGTGCAGCCCTATGAATAGCAGTATGGACTTTTAAAAAAGTAATTTATCCTTTTTTAAAAGTGAGTCATGTTGTGATGACCACACACCGCCCACTTCACACTGGGTGTGATTTTTTTCCTTCTTTTTTGGTTTATGGTTTTAACGACATGGCTCTGCAGGAGGCTAACCGTCTGTAAGAGGGTCTGTCTGTCTGCTTGTCAGACAGACAGACCCTCTTACAGACTAATTAAGCTAATCTCACAAACCGGCAAATCAGTACTACATAACTTGTGCACACTGCCAGTATGACCACAGAAATACCTCCACATATTATTTTCATTTTAGTTTCATAATTTGTGTTGCCTGACCCAGGGGGTCGGCCTACATGAGGCTTTGTCCCTCTTTCGTCCATACATGGGCATAAAAGGGACCTCGGTCCATTTCGTCCATACATAAAAAGCATAAAAGATAAAATAAACAGAATTTCGTCCCCCTTTCGTCCATACATGGGCATAAAAGGGACCTCGGTTATTCTGGGTCTGGCAGAACCAGGTCTCCTGGTCTTGTTAACTCATCACAAGTGTCCTTTTTTTTTACTCCTGTTTCTCCCCCAATGTAGTCGTTATGCCAATTGATTCCTCCCCATACACATTTATGTGTGTTGTCACTGCTGTTGTAACCTACTGGCTCACCTGCTAGTGAAGAGCCCCCATCGGGAGGACAGAGCCTTCGTCCAACTCCTCCCGCCCAACAGGTGGCACCCCAGCCTGTAGCTGTAGGAGTACACGTGTGTCACCCTCCCTGCCCGGTTTCCTTTCCCCCGAGCACAGGCCAATGTGTTCATATTTTATAGACCATTGGTTCTCAAAGTGGGGTCCGGGGACCCCCAGGGGTACTTGAGGGGGTTCCAGGGGGTCAAATGATGGACAAGAACCAAATGGACCCTTATGGGTCTGTAACTCTGAGAGAACCAAATGAACCATTTGTACACTCTCAGAGTTAAATTAACATTGATTTTACAATATGAATTGGGGTCCCAGAGGTATAAATGCCATTAAATGGGTGTCCGGTAGCCTAATGCATGTCAAACTGGGGGTCCTTGAAATTAAAATGGTTGAGAATCACGGGTATAGACCATTGGTTCTCAAAGTGGGGTGCCAGTGCCCAAGTACCTGTCAAACTACTTCAAAAGAGTGAGAAACGCTCAGGGCACTCATTCCCCCCAGATTCGGCACAAACATGGGGATGAATTCATTCTACTATTATGCCAACAAAATGTGGAATATACCCTACCACCACCATCCATCAAAAAGTGTGACTCCCTACCCTCCTTCAAAACTGCCATAAAATAGCACCTGTCTGCAATTTGCAACTAGACCTAGACAAGTCTTCTAGCTTGCCAAAATAAATGACCCCCGACTGTTAAATGTACTTTTACTGCTCATTATATGTCTTTATACAGTATGTCTTGATGAATTGAATATAGGACCACAATGGAAACAAGCCCTCAGGGCACACACACACACACACGTGCGTGCGTGCGTGCGTGCGTGTGTGTGTGTGCAATCTGTGCATGCGTGCCAGACAGTGTGTGTGTGTGTGTGTGTGTGTGTGTGTGTGTGTGCGTGTGTGTGCGTGTGTGTGTGTGTGTGTGTGTGTGTCCGTGGCTAATCTTACAAATCAGAAAGCAGAGGAAGTAAATACTTGAATACAATATATTTACCTTTTTCAACCTTTCATTTTACACTGGAAGTCATTTGAGAGGCAAATACCATATTTGGCAGTCAATATGACATCACAGTCTGTCACTATGACATCATCAGGCTGTCTTTTTTAAGCAGCGTCCTGCGCTACTCATTGCGGATTTGTAATAATTGTGATATTTAAACATATATTGTTTCTTATTATACATATTATTCTATAATAACCATGAGATGCATTTTACTGTGTGTGTGGGTCTGTGCTCTGCTCATGGCTGTCCACAGTGATTTCTTATCCAGTGACAACGTGATTGACCTCGGACGTGGCGGACAAGGCAGCCAGGCGATCAGGGACGCCGTCCGTACAGTGATGAAGGACAGGCTCAATGGTGGGAAATCTGGAGGATCTAAAGGTTCTGGAGGTGGTGGTAGATCTGGCGGAGGTGCTGGCAGATCGGGCGGTGGAAGCAGCAAGAGGGACGTGGTGGAGCTCACCGACGGCAACTTTGACCAGCTGGTGCTGGGCGGCGCCGACGTGTGGATGGTGGAGTTCTTTGCGCCCTGGTGCGGACACTGCAAGAACCTGGAGCCCGAGTGGGCGGCCGCGGCCACGGCCGCGAAGAAGCAGACGAAAGGCAAAGTGCGCCTGGGAGCCGTGGACGCCACGGTCCACCAGGGCCTTGCCGACCGATACGTCATCCACGGATACCCCACCATCAAGATCTTCCGTAAAGGAGCGGATCCCGAGGACTACCAAGGCGGCCGGTCCCGGTCCGACATCATCGCGATGGCGATGGATCTATTCGCCCACAACGCTCCTCCTCCCGAGCTGCTGGAGATCCTGGGCGAAGACGTCTTGAGGAAGACCTGCGAAGACCGCCAACTCTGTGTCATCGCCGTCCTTCCTCACATCCTGGACTCCGGCGCCGCCGGTAGAAACGCCTATCTGGAGCTGGTGAATAAGATGGCAGAGAAGCACAAGAAGATGGCGTGGGGTTGGCTGTGGGCCGAGGCCGGAGCCCAGACGGACCTGGAGTCGTCTCTGGGCGTGGGCGGGTTCGGCTACCCCGTCATGGCTGCCGCCAACACCCGTAAGATGAAGTCGGCCGTGCTGCGCGGATCCTTCAGCGAGAGTGGCATCACGGAGTTCCTCAGGGATCTGTCCGCAGGCCGCGGATCTGCCACTACGGTCGGAGGATTCACCATCCCCAAGATCTACAAAGTAGAGGCCTGGGACGGGAAGGACGGAGAGCTCCCTCTAGTGGAACAATACGACCTGAGAAACGTGGAGCTATGAGACAAAATGAGGATGGGTTCCGACAGTGATGTGCAGAGAATATCAGAGGGCAGGGACTGACCTATTTTTGCTTTTTTTTTTAGCTTACCAAAATGTTTGCAGACAGATCAGGGAACCTGGCTCTTGTCATCTCCCGCCTGAACTACTGCAACTCCCTCCAAGCTGGTCACAGCTTTTTTCTGTTTTGGCCCTACAGTGGTGGAATGAACCACTGTAGGGCCAGATCTGCCGATCTTTCGCCGCAGGCTGAAAACCCACCTCTTCAGGAAACACTACCCTTCCTCTTCGCCTTGCCCACTTGTTGTTAACTAGTTGTACAAACTTTTGTTTTATTGTTTTATTGGATCTTGTTTATTCGATACACTTATTTGTTTTAGCTCTATCTCATTTGATTTTCCTATTTGTCTCATCTGTTTAAGAAAGTAGGTAGCTGATATATTGCAATTTTACCTTAGCGCTCGGTATACTCTTAGTTGCTTGTTTTAGAAGAGAATGCACTTAAGACTTCTGGAGATTAGTAGTTTTGTTCCCTACCTTAGTTGAATGCACATATTGTAAGTCGCTTTGGATAAAAGCGTCTGCTAAATGACTGTAATGTAATGTAATGTAACCAATTTCCAGTCCAGATTGTTTAATCAGGTCTTAAAATTAGAATTGGCGTTTCACTGTTTTAACCCAGCATCCCTATGTAAATTACACCACTGCTGAAAAGCACCCAGCCCAAACATTGACGTAACTAATAATTGGGCCACACGACCCTGAAGTGACAGTAATAATCCTAAAGCGGGAGCAAAAATATATATATATAATATATATATATTTATTTTTTTGGGGTGGCCCACCGGTCCACTGGCCCAGCGGCCCACCGGGCATGCCAAATGGCCAGTCCGCCCCTGGAGAGATGGAGCCTTAACTTGCAGTTTGCTTGTGTTCAGTTAAAACCCCCTTTTGTGAAAGTTGCTACCAAGTCTGAGCGCATATTTATAGTCGATCCAGGGCAAGTAGTGTAGTAAGCATTTCATTCTATTGTTATCCCACTGTGCTAGACCAGGTAGAGGGCAGGTTCCATCACATTGTATTTCTGTTTGATTAGGGAAGAGTAGAGTAGTCAGGTAGTTAGGTTTTCTTTTATTGCTGTTCTTTTGGTTATTACTAGTTAGGGAGTCAGATTTGGGAGTTGTACCAGTGGTTAGGGAAGTGACTTTTTGATTTGTATTTGGTTTCTTTGATCTGGTTCCTGTCCAAGCCCTGCTCACTAATTTGCATTGGTTCTTTATTACTTGTTTGCACTGATTGTATGCCACAACCTATTTACTTGTAATAAAAGCCTACGTTTGGTTTGAAACATCTTGCCTTGTTGCGTTCCTACTCCCCTAGACCCAGTGGGCCGTAACACGGGTCCATTTGGTTGCATTTGTACACTCTCAGTTATAGACTTGTAAGGTTTCATTTAGACCCGTGGTGGAACCTGGACCAGATATTGAGAACCAGTTGTGACCTGAACAACCTGCACAATGAGCAACATAAGAACAGTTTCCACAAAAAGAATCATTTCTGTATCAATAATCATGATTATAATTGGGATTGAAGCGTCTCATAGAATTAGGCCATGTTTGAGCCTGTAGTCATCCTCAAAACTCTGCAACATACAGACAAGATTGTGAAAAATGCAATTAATCAAATCTGGACCCCCCAAAAATAACGATGGACAAACGTTTCAGAGGCAGAGGGTAAACAAGATTGACAAAATGTACGGTTGTATTTATTTTTATTTTCATAATTTTATGTGACGGCTTTCAGGCGAACAACAGTGGCGTGTGCAAGCTCCTTATTATGCACTAAATCAGATACTTCCTTGTTCAACCTAAAGTGATTGATCTTTTTTCCTTTTTTTGTTGTTATTCATTTGTTTATGGATTCAACGACATGGCTCTGCAGGAGGCTATCCGTCTGTAAGAGGGTTTGTCTGTCTGTCTGTCTGTGTCCCCGGAGCTAATCTCACAAACCGCTGGACAAATCAGAACCAAATATCTCGTTCACACTGCCAGTGAAGACCACAGAAATACCACACATTTTTGTTTCCGAATTTTTAACTCATCACAATGTTTCTCCCCAATGCAATGTATTGTCGTTATGCCAATTGATTATACACCTTTCCGTGTGTAGTCACTGCTGTTGACAACAGCAGTGTAGGTTACAACAGGTTACAACAGCCTGTTGTAACCTACTGGCTCACCTGCCAGTGAGGAGCCCCCACCGGGGAGGACAGAGCCTTTGTCCAACTCCTCCCGCCCAACAGGTGCCGCCCCAGCCTGTAGCTGTAGGAGTACCATAGAGTTAAAGGAGAATTTTGGACTAAGTTTTTCTTACCTTTTCTATGATGTTATGATATCTTAGGATGAATGGTACAGTAGAACATTTTCATAACTGCATCCTGGGTCCGCCACAGCTTAAAACGTGCGCGGATAGGCCTTGCGTTAGATCACATATTTTAATAGCTTTTTTTTTTCTTTTTTTTTTTAGATCTGACGTTCATAGTGACAGAACACTGTCCAAAAAAAAATCTCGAGATTTCAATCTAGTCTAGCGAGACTTGGATTGTATTTTTATTTTTTTGGGTTGCATAGTGTGGGGAATGGCAACTGCCACCTTACATTTAACCTCAAATTCAGTTCTTAAATGCATGTTTTCTACACCTCTGAAAGTTCTGTCTGTCCCTGTGTGTGTGTGTGTGTGTGTGTGTGTGTGTGTGTGTGTGTGTGTGTGTGTGTGTGTGTGTGTGTGTGTGTGTGTGTGTGTGTGTGTGTGTGTGTGTGTGTGTGTGTGTGTGTGTGTGTGTGTGTGCGTGCGTGCGTGCGTGTGCCTGCCTGCCTGCCTGCCTGCCTGCCTGCCTGCCTGCCTGCCTGTCTGTCTGTCTGTCTGTCTGTCTGAGTGCATCTGCGTCTTATGTTTTTATTGATTGAATACTTTATTAACCGTTTGCAAACAATAAACAGTGCAGAAGTACGATTAAGCAAGCAATGCTAAAAGGATAAAAGGATGTCTTGTTTTCATTGATTCAATTCATAATCAAGACAAACCAACAAGTAATTCCATCATTCTTATAAGTATCAGATCACAGATCACTTCTCATCCATTTCATTATTAGATCTCCAATCATATATTATGAATCATTTACAGTATAGTCAGATTCCTCTTTTATGTCCCAATCAGCTTTGTGAACAGTTGTGTGTGTGATGTGTGGTAATCCGCCTTCACAAGGCCAAGTACAGGATACACGTCATTAACCACTTCTGTTTTTCTCCTTCATCTGACTCACCACACCTATTATTTCGGTAATCTTTCCGCCAGTGAATGTCTCTTGCCTCACACCCGAGCATTTAAGCACCACAAGATTCACACTTTGCGTTCAGCATTAAGCAGCATAAAAGTAACTTGATTCGCTTCAGTGCAACATGTATAAGCAAAGCTTCATGGGGTGTGTAATCGATAGAAAATATGTTTTTTTTGGGGTGAATTACTCCTTTAACTTTAACAAAACATCCCACGATCCTTTCAGCGTGAGACCATTATGAAGCAAACATTAGCCACAGCAGAAGTCAAGGGACTTTCCAAACACTATTAGCCCATACTTGATCATTGTTTATTTTAGATCCCCATGCGACTGCCTCACCAGTGACTATTCTTCCTGGGGTCAAACAGTGCAATAAAAAGAATGACAGTGCAATTTAAAAAAAAATGACAAGCAAAAATTCTGGGGGGGTCCTCAGATGACAGTAAAATGACAATTTAAGGACTTTTAAGACCTTTTTAATACCTAAAAAATGACAAAAAGACCATTACTGCATCAAACATAATCAAACTACTATAAAAACTGGTCAAACGTTGGCCAAATTGTCAAATAATGTAAGAAAGAGGCAAACATTGTGAAAATAGCCGATCTACAAGCTTGTAGATCTGCTATTTTCACGATATTTATCTGTGGAACCGAGTCAAACTTAATGTAATGCCTCAACTCCTACAATTCCACATGCTTGTTGTCAGGGTGGGGGGGGTCCCCAGTTCAAATATGATTATTTTGGGGGGTCACGGCCTGAAAAGGCTGAGAACCACTGGACTATTACATGGCAGGGGCGTCCTCTTCCCTGAGCCAGGCCTCAACATGACCGCATACCAAAAGTATCTACAAAATCAAACTTTTTTTTTTTGCATGTATCAATATAACAACACTAACCAGAAACAACAACAAAATAGGTCAAAAGAACATAAAAGAACCATGCAGGCATGACTCATGACGAATATAGTAAACTGACAAACATTAGACACAATCCAAAACAATCTCTTTCCGCATTACATCTCTTCTCAGTCTGTTCTTAAAACCAACTCTGCTGGTGATTAATACTAAATATTGTGGAAGTCTATTCCAGTAAGTGATTGCCCTGTTGTAGTGAATATTATACAATGGGTGTGAATAACACACCTGTTATCATATTGCATGCGTGTGACCTTAGTCAACCTTTAACATGTCTCTGAAAGCCCATGCACCTTCTCTTATTGTAAACGTAGTAGTGTACTAAATTTAGGGAACTTCAGAAAGTTTGTGTCCTCTGAGTTTAGGGAACTTCAGAAAGTTCACGTCCTCTCTTATCTCAGCCTAATCAATTAGTGTTAAGCAATTTGTGTAGAATTGCAGAAGAACACGGTTATCTACAAGGATCAGATGTTCATCTTCCAGCGAAATCAACGGGGGGGCCATTTGCACTAGGGTTTAACATTTTCCGGGAAATATCTAATTTTAATTCCCGGGAATTTTCAGACCTTTTCCCGGGCTTCCCGGGAATTCCCGTTAAAGGGTAAAAAAAAAAAGTGCCCACTAAAATGCATTTATATGTAGATACTTAAATAGCCAATTTTACATCGACGTGCCCAAATGTCCCTACAGTGTTCACCTATGAACTTGCGCTAATAATGACTTAAGTTGATTTTTAAAATCAAATAAATATAATATATAAATATAATATAGTGCCCTGGCGGAGATCTGCCCTGTTGCGCAGCAGCGGGTGAAGACAATTAACTTAAACAAGGAGCTGCGCTGTGCACCCAAAACGCACTCAAACAATGTCAAACTCTAGCTGCTGAAATAAACGTTCCATTTGTATCATTATTGACAAGAGAACAGAACATGGATGTTGTTTGCAAAATGATTATTTATTTATTGTCCATCAGAGCGCCGGTGAGGTCACAGCTTATCTTTACTTTTGTAGGATATTGATTTGATAGCCTAAACTTGTAATTTGTTTGCAGTTATTAATTTATATTGGGCTAGGCTACTTGCTGGACATTAAGACTACATTTTGGGATGTTGTTGGCTGTATGTTGTCAAATGTATTCCTCTATATTTTGTTGTTGATCAAATGTCGGGTTTTGTAGTGTGATTTTGATGTGCACATGCATGCGCTGCCACTGACAATCAATGAGACAGACAGCTGTTGTGCAGTTCACTTGTTCTACTGGGTAGTTCTAGTAAATGGTAGTTTGAACGTTCTAAAATGCAAGTGTTGGTAGGGTAGGCTACATTAATGATGATTAAAAAATCGGACCACATCGGTCTAATACTTTCTCTCTCTCTCTCGCACGCGCTCTCTCTTGCTCTCTCTCTCTCTCTCCAGCTCTCCGGTCTCTCCTCTCTCTCTCTATCAAAAGCATTGCTGGGCTTGCGCGCATTTTAAGCTGGAATATAGGCTCGAAATCAAACCAACCCACTGTTTATGCAGCGTTTCACTTGATGTTGAATCTCAACTAGTCAACTGGTGTCTACCGTATCGTATTGACAGCAGAGGAAACGGTGAAATCATCGTGCGCAGGGCAGGCATGGGGCATCACGGCCACTTGTGTTTTATTTTGTTCATTACTGTTACATTCAGTGCGTCCCATATGGTTCACAACGGGACGATGGGACCCTGCCCTGGTTGGAAACGCGGCAAGTAACTTGGCTAATTATAATAGTAATTCCTCCGCGCTGTAGATAGGCCTTTCTACTAATTAGTATTCATTTCTAACAACAAAAAAAAAAAAACGGGATCCCGGGAACCGGAGTCAGTTCCCGGGACGGTAAATAACCTCGGGATTCCCGGGATTCCCGTATCCCGGGAATCCCGGTGTTAAACCCTAATTTGCACCCTGCAACGCACAAGAGGCTTTAGCGCTTGTGCAAGAAGAAGAAGAAGAAGAAGAAGAAGAAGTGGCCTTCTGTTAACCACGGCACACCCTGCTACCTTAACAGACAGGATGTCTGTGGGCCTTAGATGCTGCGTGTTCCGCTAACCACCTAGCCATGAACTTTTGCACCCCAGATCACAATACACATAGAGAGGATTCCTTGATTGTAATCAGTTTAAACCGTCCATTTGAATCCGCCTCAAATGGGATGTTCCACATTGAACTTGTATGTATATATACGACTGTCTGTCTTTCAATAAATTAGAACATACCTTGGACGCTTGTTTGAGACTTAATGTGTTCCCGATCGATCGCTCCTCTTCTTTGCTGCTACAACTGAGACATCACCTGGTATTTTCCTATGAACTTCTCTCATCCACATCATCTGACCAGACTTTGAATGACCTAGAGAAATAAAATCACTACACCTGTACATTTTTAAAGCATCAGTTTGGAGCTTTGGATTTAAGCTGGGTAAAAACACCTCTCAGGGCTTGCCTGGTGCCATAGTTATGACTATCACTAGCAAGCAACAGTTGAAAAGAGAGATAAGCAGGTTTACGTAATGTAGATCGTTTTTAAAAAACAGAATCAAGCTACAGTCTCTCACCAACTCTCATCCATGACAATTCATTATGCATTATTTCAATACCAGTCCTAAATGAGGAATGCAGAGCTAGTCTCGTGGCTCTATTTTGGGTAAACAGGATTTTATTTTTACACATTTGACCAGATTGCTGGCCAATAGTCAAGATGTGACAAGACAAGGGATTGTATAACTTGCTTAGTAGTTGTGTTAGTTAAAAAGAAATAGGCACTCCTTCTTATGATTGAAATACTTCTGCTCATTTGTATTACTATTTTATTAATGTGAGTTGCCAAAGAAAGTCTTTCATTTATTGTAACCCCCAGCAATCTGGCATCTGGCAACCCCCAGCAATACAGTATACTATATACAACTAGATAACAATTTGTCATGTTCGAGTACACTATCACTTTAAGTTGGCCTGCAGACTTATTCAGTGTACATGTCAGTGTTTCTACGATTATTTTACAGTGGGGGTTGTTCCTTTAAAGTGTGGTACGAGGGTTACGACGTAAAGGAGCGAGGAATAGAGTACTGAGGCAGGCACAGGGGTCAGTCTGGGCTGTCCCAGGTGAGGAAAGACCCCAACCAAAAGTCAGAAAAGATTCTTCTGGCTACTTTAATAGTGTAAGAAATCTACTAAGAATGTTTTAAAACATACAAAAACGACTCTAATAATATTAGAGGTTCATACGAATACTGCAATATAAAAATACTCTGTTACAAGTAAAAGTCCAGAATTCAAAATTTACTTGAGTAAAAGTACAAAAGTATTGGCATCAAAATGTACTTAAAGTACCAAAAGTAAAAGTACTAAATATTTTAAAATAGCCGATCTACAAGCTCACAGTTTGTAGATTGGCTATTTTCAAATAGCCTAGGTATAAAATAGGGCAAAAGTGGTAAATGTATGTTTTATAATATCATTTATAGCTGAAAAGTACCTAGTAACTAAAGTTTTCAAATAATTGTAGTGGAGTAAAAGTACAATATTTGCCTCCGAGATGTAGTGGAGTAGAAGTAAAAGTATTGGAAATTGGAAATACTCCGGTAAAGTACAATATACCTCAAAATTGTACTCAAGTAAATGTACTTAGTTACTTTACACCACTGATCGCGACTAACCTTGGAAATGAGAGTTTACCCTACACTTGAGTCATCATTTCACAAGTGATATGCACATGTATTTTTTTTTAGCACTTGTTGCAACAAAGCATGATTTCATGTGAGGGTGGAGCAAACCAAAATGAGGACGAGAGGCACATGAATAAAAGAAAGACCACACTCCTTTTTGTTGTGAAAGGGTGGACAAGTATCAAATATGACTGCAGATGGACATTATGCCGACCTTGATCTTCAAAACATAGAAGATGCAACCTATGAAAATATTGAGACCGGGAGGGAAAGAGATCTACGGAAGATGCAGTCTGGTAAGATACAGTGGTGGAAGGTAACTAAGTACATTTACTCTCAAGTACTGTACTTAAGTACATTTTTGAGGTATTTTTTACTTTACTGGAGTATTTCCAATTTTCAATCATTTTACCTCTACCTCTCAGAGGCAAATATTGTACTTTTTACTCCACATAATTCTTTAAAAACTTTAGTTTAGTTATACTTTTGATTATTATTACAAAATCACTTCAGACCTGTACAGTATCATACTTTGGCAATTTGAAAATAGCAGATCTACAAGCTCCTTTGCGACGCGTTGTGAGCATGTAGATCTGCTATTTCCAAAATATTTTCAATATTTTCCAAACATCATTTTGAAGACATGCTTTTTTACTTTTGGTACTTCAAGTATAGTTTGATGCCAATATGTTTGTACTTTTACTCAAGTACATTTTTAATATCAGACTTTAACTTGTAACAAGGTATTTTTACATTGCGAAATTGATGCTTTTACTTAAGCAAAAATTGCAAGTACTTCTTCCATCACTGGCAATGTTACTAAAACGAAATCTCTCTCTCTCTGTGTGTGTGTGTGTGTGTGTGTGTGTGTGTGTGTGTGTGTGTGTGTGTGTGTGTGTGTGTGTGTGTGTGTGTGTGTGTGTGTGTGTGTGTGTGTGTGTGTGTGTGTGTGTGTGTGTGTGTGTGTGTGTGTGTGTGTGTGTGTGTGTGTGTGTGTGTGTGTGTGCGTGCGTGCGTGCGCGCGCGCGCGCGTGCGTCTCAGACATAAAACGGTACAAGCGGGTTGGAGCCAGTTTGGGATTGCTGTGTGCTGTTCTAGCTCTCCTCAACGTTGCTGTCCCACTCTCTCTCTGTAGGTCAAGTTTCATAACAATGTATTTCATGTTTTATAATACTGTATCTATGATGATCCAACATGTTTTAGTAATAAACCGGCATATATGACACCCAAAAATTACTCAAACGTTTTACTTAAGTAAAAGTATCAATACTGCAATAGATACTGTTACAAGTAAAAGTCCGGAATTAAAAATGTACTTGAGTAAAAGTACAAAAGTATTGGTGTCAAAATGTACTAAAGTACCTAAAGTAAAAGTACTAAAATGTTTGAAAATAGCAGATCTACAAGCTCACAACGCGTCGCACCGTGACACGTTGTGAGCTTGTAGATCGGCTATTTTCAAATAGCCTATAAATAGGGCTAAAGTGGTTAATGTATGTTTTATAATGTAATAATGTATATCTACACAGTAACTAGTAACTAAAGCTGTCAAGTAATTGTAGTGGAATAAAATATTTGCCTGAGATGTAGTGGAGTTGAAGTAAAGGTATAGACAATTGGAAATACTCAAGTTCAGTAGTTCACTACTTGAGTAAATGTACTTAGTTACTTTGCACCACTGGTAGTATGTATCCATTTATTAAGGTCTCCTATAGAAGTACCTATACAGCGTCATTCTAAATGTCTCAATGGAAGAGCAAGGAGACCAAATACAACCACATACAGAATGGACTAAATAACATGTTATTCACAGCAAAAAGTTACATAATGCAGCTTTAAGTTAAAGGGATAGTTCACCCCCCAAAAAATACTTTTTTATCGATTAGTCACCCCATAGTAATTTAATAATTTGATAATAAATGTAATGCTTCAACTCGTACAATTCCAAGTGCTTGTCAGAGTGGGGGGTAATACAAGATTATTTTGGGGGGTCATGGCCTGAAAAGTTTGGGAACCCTTGCTTTATACCTGGGTTCTTTTACAGTTTTCCAGGCCCAGGACGAGAGAGATGAAGCAGGGACCCCCTCTATATTGTATAAAATTGTGTTTCAGATTAAATTTTTTTTCTTTTCTTTGTCTGCTCTTTTTTACCTAGTCTACACCTACACCTCTTTGCCAAAAATAGCCGATCGACAGCCCATGACGGAGAAAGACTATGAGAGACTACAACAGGCCAGGCTCTGTGGTCAGTGAACGTCACTGTTCTTCTTCATATTCTATCCTGATTGGCTAAATTCGACATCTAAAGTTTGCAGGAGTGGCCCGTTTTGAACAAAATGCCGCAAATCACGAACGCAGCGTCCGATTGCGGTGAAACTTTGCACGCACATTCGCACTGCGTTGAGGAACAAATGCCACCCTTTTAACATTGCCCTATTATAGCGCCACCAGGAGGCCGATTTTTCTATATTACTCCTACAAATTTTGTCCAGACATCATGCAAATCAGTACACATAGTCAAGTGATCAAGATGGTTCCGTCGGATTTTTCATATTCCATCCTGATTGGCAAATTCCGAACATTGCTGGCCCACAATAACCTACCCGACCTGGCGGAGACCTGTGCTCCAAGGAGCACTTTTTCTAGTTGTTGTATCATTTCCTTGCTGTCGGGCAGAAACCTCTTATCTCCATAGTTGAACGTTTCGTGTTTTATCGTAAATTAACACCCTACTTGATCATACTACAGCGTCACATAAAAGCATCAAAAGTAGCAGATCCACAAGCTCGAAACGTGGCACGAAGCGTCGCATTTTGAGCTTGTTGATCTGCTACTTTGGGTAATAGGCTCTATACACAGCAGCCATATAGAGGATATGCGTGTGACATCATCATCAAACCCGGAAGTTATGCAGGAATGCCTACTGAGTGTCAAAAAAATACTTTCTGGCCTTTACAGCCCATGCATCCAAACAGAAAAGTCATATCTGATTGCATTAAACAACATTAAACAATGTTAAACTCATTTTGCATGTTTCTTTGCCACTCGATTTGCCACTCGATGTGCCATTCACTTTAAGCATGCGCATATCCTCTATTGTGAAGAAATTCACAGGTGTTACCAATGATACTAATGAAGGCTCTGTTCCATTCTGTTCAAACAGAGTCAGGGTGCTCATGGTTCCATGAGGGGGGTTCCAAATGGCCTCTTACGGGTGTGTAACTCTGAGAGTGTATGGTCTAGGTAAAATGGCCTCTTACAGGTGTGTAACTCTGAGAGTTATGGTGGTCGTGGAAATTAAAAAGTCTGAGAACCACTGTGCTACACTAAATGGAACAGAGCCTTCATTAGTATCATTGGTAACACCTGTGAATTTCTTCACAATATGGCTGCTGTGCATAGAGCCTATTATTATGACCCGCTACTTTTGATTTTGAATCCTGAAAATTAACAGTTTTGGTCATAGGAGGTTTCCACCCGACAGCGACGATCTCAATATTGTTCATCATTTTTCATTAATTAGAGGAGAAAAAGGCTAAACATTATTTGTTTTGTTGTTAGAAGCGGATGGGTTTACATTTAGTGATGGTCTGTGTTATTACGTCTCCACTGAGAAGAGAAGCTGGGAGGAGAGCAGACAGTGGTGTAGAGACAAGCAATCAGACCTGATTGTCATAAAGAGCAAAGAAAAACAGGTGCATACAAACTCTGTGTGTGTGTGTGGTGTGTGTGTGTGTGTGTGTGTGTGTGTGTGTGTGTGTGTGTGTGTGTGTGTGTGTGTGTGCAGTGGCGCGGGAAGGGGGGGGCTACGGGGGCTGCAGCCCCCCTGGTGATGGGAAGGGATTTTTATTTATTTCTTTTTTATTACATTTAAATGTAATTAAAATAATTAAATAATGTAACCCTAACCTAACCCTAACCCTAAAACCGAAATAAAGTAAAGGAAAAAAAGTGCCAAAACCCACCCAAACCCGCACATTTTTCGACCCAAACCCGCAAAAAAATCGCGCGCGGACGGGACGCATGCGCGCGTGCATGCGTCAAGCGGATTCCCCCGACGCTCAGCCCCCCTGGCTATTAAGTACTTCCCGCGCGCCTGTGTGTGTGTGTGTGTGTGTGTGTGTGTGTGTGTGTGTGTGCGCGCGCGCGTGCACGCGCACATTGGTGCACTTTGTGGAGACGTCTATTATATTGTTGCAGAAACGAACCTTGTATCTCCAAAAAAGTAGTCAAAATGGCTGATCTACAAGCTCACAATGCGATGCGATGCGCCGCATTGTGAGCTTGTAGATCTGCTATTTTCCCCATTTCCGAAAATGTGAGTTCCATTTCCTCAAAAGTAACGGTTTTGGACATACAAGGTTGCCTCCCGACAGCGCCGATGTATTTCTTTAATGAGTAACCATCAGTCTTTGTGTCCAGGACTTTGTTGAACGGGTGAACAAAGTAGTGTGGCTGGGTTTGACGGACCGAGAGAGAGAAGGATCATTTGAGTGGGTGGATGGAACAAACTTGACCACACCAATGTAGGACTTGTTCACTTCAACAAACATTTAAAGGGATAATTCAGGCCCCAAAAATATTTTTTTCTATCAGTCACCCCTTTTTATTTGATTTGATGGCCAGCGGACCGGTAGGCAGCGGTTCCGGTATAGGAGATGCAAAGGAGACTCTTTGTGTCTCCTATACCGGAACCGCTTCATCAAATTATTCGCTTAGGAATGCGACACAAACAAAGAAATATCCATGAATTCAAGTCTCCATGGGGTGACTAATCGATAAAATGAAAGTCATTTTGGGGGTGAACTATCCCTTTAAGCAAATTAAACATATTTCCTCGTTGCTTTACATTTTTCTAAATGGTAGGCTATATCAAATGTTAAAACACCACTACTTCTCCAGGTACTGGCGCCATAA
The DNA here is from genome assembly GCF_963454915.1 of Gymnoscopelus microlampas. Taxonomy (NCBI): domain Eukaryota; kingdom Metazoa; phylum Chordata; class Actinopteri; order Myctophiformes; family Myctophidae; genus Gymnoscopelus; species Gymnoscopelus microlampas. The sequence continues at coordinate 40,764,872 of NC_139958.1, forward strand.
TCAGCCTGATAACACTGGAATCAACAATACAACAGAAGACTGTGTTCATTTCTTCTATCGAGCTGGCGTTCCAAGGGGATGGAATGACATAGCGTGTTCTTATCCTAACTACTGGATCTGTGAAAGAGTGTACCAACGCTGGTGCCTTAATACAGCTACATGATGGCTGGACTTGCATGTCGGCACCTTGCTAAAATAATGGCATATGTCATCAAAAACAACCAGAAACAATCATTTCACCCAAAAGGTTTATAACAATATATGACTATTCACATGTGAATGACACTGTCTGTCAGTTACGTAACATAAAAGGATTACATGACTTTTGTTTTGACATAGGGAATTGTAAACCTGACTTAGGCCAAATTATTTTAAGTAGTAAGTAGGTAAGACTTCAACAAACATTTACTGTAAAGGGATAGTTCACCCTCCAAAAAAACTTTTTTCAATCAGTTAGTCACCCCAAAGCCTTACTCCAGACTTAGGACATTGTTTTTTGGTCACAAGACAATGTTACTTGAGCCAAACAAATGGCCTAAGTCCACATTGTCTTTGACTTGGGCAACATAAAATGGCTCACACTCTATAGGCCATTATACTTTTCAATAAGCATATAGGCGATTTTACCAAAGGTGGCCAGTGTCTTGAAGAGCTGATTTAGGCAAAAATATAATGTTGCTCAAAATGTTTGCATAGGCCATTATTTTAAGAAGGTGACGATGTGGTAGTTTCTGTTTTTGGTTTGTTTTGCCTTGCAATTCTACCCAGTATGCACTGTAGACGTTGCATTACAATTCATATTCATATTTTACTTACTTACGCCCTGTTTTATGAATAGGTTAAAAGATAGATTTAGATCTACAAGCTCGCTATTACAAGTCTCAGTTTAAAGTTTGGAATTGTTTTGTTAAAAGAACATTTTGGGGGGGAAATGTAGATTTTGAAAACATTGACGAAAAGAAAGAGTTAGTTAGCCATGATGAGCTCTTTTATCATTCTAGTTTGCTTCCTTTTAATCTGTTTTTGCCTCTCATCTATTTAATGTAAAGCACTGAGTTGCATGTTTTATATGACAAATAAAATGCATACAGATGATGATGATGTCTATACTGCATTATAAACACATTAATGATCATTTAATCATGCATGACAGGTGTTATAAGTGGTAGATAGAATTCCATGCTATGAACAAATCCACAGAATTACTTGTATGTAATTATGTTAAGTATTACTCTCTGATCATGGACCTTATTAGCAGGTATTAGCGTTATGGAAATGATAGAAGTACTCTAGTCCCACCTTGTGGTGGTTGAATGCTTCACTAGAAGATGAAACAGAGTTTAGAAGGTAAACCTGAGCAGTTTTAGAGACTTTAATAACACCTGGTACGCTCTGCTGAGAGGACATCATATTATATTAATTATACATCAGCAACAAAAACTAAACTGTTTTAGAGAGCAGCATAAATTAGAAGATTAAACTGGACGATTAGAAAACAGTATCAGTTATCCTCAACTCTACCCCGACTAAAAGACTTGTGTGAAGCTTTATTTACTGACATCAACAGAGATTTGAATGAAAACTGTAACAGAACAAGCAGACTATTGCCAGCAAGCTTTGCAGACTTAGATCTTTATTTGCACCTTCATATAGGTCATCCAGGTGCACCCAGTCTATGTATCAAAGTGTTCTTGTAAACCATAAATGTTGAATTAATGTCACTGCCCGGCTTCCGGGTTTTTTCATACTGTATATACTGTATATACTGTAGGATTCGAACCCCCAGACAGGTGGTGGGCAGGCACTTTACCACTGTGCCACCCGAGTGCTAGACTGAAAGAACGAGCCCAATCGATGGTCTTGAAGGGCGGAGCCAAACCCAGGCGCTGGATTCCAGCGCCTGGGTTTGGAGCACTCTGATTGGTTAGGAGATAACAAGGTCCTAAGACCAGCGTTCCTGCAAGGTTCTCCCAGGCTTTTTTTCTTTTGAAACAAAAAAAAAGGCATGGGTTTCCGAGGCTACCCGAGTGCCTACTGATCTGTTTTAACACTATGCAAATTGCCACGGGTCCAGTGAGGTGAGTACTGGAACAATTGGAATGATGGAATGAACGATAATTTATTATTATTATTATTATTATTACCCTTATTATTATTATTATTATTATTATTTTGTTTACAAATGTCTTCTAAATCCTGACAGTTTTTTGAAAATGCTATTTATCAGAGGTTCTCAAACTTTTTCCTGTGAAGGACCACCCAAAAGTATATGTATTTCCACCTGGGCCACACCCGAACATGGCCACACTGAGAGCATTTGTGTTTCACTTATGTTTGCACTATTTGGCAGTATGCCTGCTTCATTGTTTGCATGTTTCTTATCATTAACATTATTATTATGATTTTTGTAAATAAAATCACTCATTTTTAGTTAAAAATCTCTCTCATTTCCCCTTTATTTGTTGTGGCCTAGAGCCAGGCCATAACACATGCCACTCTCTAAATAATGGGCTGCCTGGTACAGCAAGGCTACCAAGTGGTTGCACAACCCAGTGTCCGCCACACATGCAGAGATTTAAAAATAATAGAGAATCACCTCTTCCTCCACCTGTTCGGCTGTCAAAATCACAAATATTAATTATACACAAACAGGAAGTTACCTCACTGACATACACTGCATAATATGTTGTACAGACGGAAAACAAAGACTCACCCTTTCATGGTCACACTTCCTTTTATAGGCCCTCCTGAGCTGTCAGCCGTGGTATTCATTGTCCTGACTCAATTCCTCTTTCTCCATTCTCAGACTCACCTCCTATTTTAATCTTCTTAGTTGTAGGCCTACTTATGATTTGGCTTCCTATGATTTGAAGCACCATCTAGGGCCAAAGAGGACACACACGGTAAAACATGAATTGCCACACACACACATTACATTACATTACATTACAAACATTTAGCAGACGCTTTTATCCAAAGCGACTTACAATAAGTGCACACACACACACACACGCACACGCGCACACACACACACACACACACACACACACACACACACACACACACACACACACACACACACACACACACACACACACACACACACACACACACATACACACACCCCCTATGTTACAAACAACATTTTAACTGCTCTGGACAAAAAACAGCACTGCACCGCCCTCTTTGTGGACTTATCTAAAGCTTTTGACACCGTACATCACAACATACTACTTCATAAATTGCACAATGTTGGTTTTAGCAGAGCAGCCACCGATTGGTTTGAAAATTATTTACAGGATAGATATCAATCGGTGAAGTCAGGGAGCACTCAGTCGGAGTTCCAGCCAGTCTCCATGGGTGTCCCCCAAGGCTCAATTTTAGGCCCCGTCCTTTTTACGCTGTACATAAATAATATTATCTCCACTCTAAATGATTGTCATGCACATCTCTATGCCGACGACACGGTTTTATATTGTGTTGCAGAGTCAGCCCAGCTTGCCAATATGAAGCTGCAGCTCGCATTCAATGCTCTCCAGGATGCCCTGGTTGAACTTAGGCTTGTACTTAATGCAAGCAAGACCAAGCTCATGGTATTCTCTAGGGCTAAAACCACCAACCGTGACAATCTAAATCTAACTATAATCGCTTCAAGTGGCTCTAAAATTGAGAGAGTCTCAGAGTATAAATAACTTGGCATCTGGCTGGATGAAAAATCATCTTTTAAATATCATATCGAAAACCTTGTCACTAAACTAAGACAGAAAATTGGTTTTCTCTATAGGAATAAAGCGTGCTTTCCTGCATCCTGCAAAAAAACTATTATTGAAGCCACCTTCCTTTCTGTGTTAGACTATGGGGACATTATTTATAAAATTGCTGCCCCTTCAACTTTAAAACACCTCGACACAGTATACCACTCTGCCTTAAGGTGGGTAACTGGTGACAGTTATGGTACACATCACTGTACTCTTTATGAGAACGCAGGCTTATCCTCACTCTCTGTGAGGCGTGATAAGCACTGGTATCCGTGTATTTTTAAAGCTATCTCAGGAATGCTCCCCCCATATATTTGTAATATGTTGGATCAGAAGCCTAGTACCCACCAGACCCGTTCGAGTGACTTCCTGACGCTCAAGGTTCCATTTGTGAATTCAGAGCTATAGGCAAGGCAGCATTCTCTGTTAGTGCACCATCTGCCTGGAATTAGCTTCAGAAGTCCCTAAAAATCAGACTACTGCCCTCATTGGGTCAATATAGAGCAATGGTTTCCAGCACCTTTGTACCAGGCTGTAACTGTTTTATTTAATGTTCCTGTTCTTTGGTTGAAATACTGAGTATTTCTATTCTCTGATTATTAATTAATTGATGTATGTAAATGTATTCATGTTGATTATGCTGATTATGTTGTATCTCGGCTACATTGAAAATGAGGGCTTGCCCTCAACTGTACTCCGAGTTGAAATAAAGGTTATGATGATGATGATGATGACACACACACACACACACACACACACACACACACACACACACACACACACACACACACACACACACACACACACACACACACACACACACACACACACACACACACACACACACAGAATGATTTCCTGTGACATTTGTGTCATGTGTAATATAGTACAGTATTTATATGTGTGTGTCCTGTCCATGCATGTGTGTGTGTGTTATCTTTTTGCAGACAGAAGTGAATCTGAAATGGCAGCACTGATCATCCCAAAGGTGTTGACCTGTTAGATAGAAGGATAAAGCATTAAAATGGTTAAAAGACCACATTAATTCAACTCATATTGAGTTGTTACTTGAGGTAATGGGCCGGATTCATAACGAGGGTCGTAAATATGGTGTAAATGAAGTTCGTAAAGGAGGTCGTATTTCTGGTACTCACTAACGGACGTGCAATTCAAAAAGGGGGTCGTATATGACAGAGACGTGCGTACGACCAGTTCTATATTATAATGACAGCCAGCTGGGCGTGATGATCCCGAGAGGTTCATTTACATTGTTCCACGCCCCATTTTGCACCATAAAAGGCGTGAACCGTGACTCAGCAGTTTCTCTCTGATCTGGCCATGGCACCAAAATCCAAGAAAAGGAACTTTAGCGAAAATGAAATTCAGGCGCTCCTGACGGTGTTGAACGCCACAAGCGAATTCTTTTTAGTTCTGTTTCACAGGGTATTTATAATTTAGACAAAAAGGGAGCGTGGGATCAAATTACGACCCAAGTAAATGCGGTCAGTTCCGTGTTCAGGTGAATATAACACACAGGCCCACAATGGAAACAGGCTTAGTGCATTTTGGCAAGCACGCAATACAGTTTTTCGTTTATTGTTTGGTGTTTATTTATTTATTTTTCACTTAAGGAAAACTAATTTGAGTGTTCGTTATTTTTTGAGTTTTAGTTCACTATAAGAACCTTGCACTGTATTTGCAAACTGTTAATAAAGTATTACATCAATCAAAGGACGCCGAAAGAAGTAAGAAAAAAATGGACAGACATCAAGGCCTCGGTCAAGAGCCGTATGGCCAAGCGGCGCAGTTGCCGCAATGCCACGGGATGGGGGCCGGACACAGCGCCATCACCGTCGCCCCTCGATGAGCGAGTAAGCGCCATCATTGGTATGTAGACCACTCTATTTTTATCCATACATTTACATTTGTCCCATGATTTGACAATTAAACTATTCTCCTAATAGGAGATGTGGCTCTCTCCGGCGTCCCCTCCATGGAGGGAATGGACACGGACGCCATGGCGGGGCCATCCTCTGACGATAGTATGTAAACTATAAATCCTAATCAACGCATTCTAAACCTGATAACTGGCCTGCTTCTTATTTGATAATGAGCACAAAACTATAGGCTGTACTCTCTCCAAGCAGCCTCGCTTTTTGCATAACCAAATGAAAATAAATTGAAGGGGCCAAGATAAATAAGGAATAAAAGCCCATCAAATAATTGTGAACATTTTTTATTCCAGGTGAATTAGATGAATCTGCCCAGAGCCACGGCTCTGCTGCTGCTGCTCCTCCTCCTCCTCCTCCACCACCTCCTCCTCTTCTTCCACCACCACCACCTCCACCTCGAACCCCAGCTCCACTGGTGGCTGATGATGGTGAGACGGCCAGCACATCATCTGGCCGACGACGATCATCATCATCATCATCTGCCCGAACATCACTCTTCTCACCACCACCACCACCACGATCTTCTGCTGCTGCTGCTGCGCCCCCGCCCCCGCCCCCCCCCTCATCCTCCTCCTCCTCATCTGCCGCTGCTAGCACCACCTCAGCCCGGACAGGAGCTTGCGCGCGCACCGCGCCAGCTCCAGCTCCTGCCCGGGTTGAGGTGGTGTCAGCAGCGGTGCTCCGGAATCAGGAGCTGTTGCTGGCGGTGGTGGAGCGTGTGGCTGCTGCAGTGGAAGAGATTGCAAGGGCGCTCAGGCGGGAATAAAACAAATTTAAATGTTTATTTTGCTTGTGTGTCAGTGTCTATGCATCCTTACTTCAAAAACGAGCAATTAGTTGTTGGCGCAGTGCTAGTGCTGCCCTGTTGTCCTCAGCACCAATAGGTGGGTCCAGTGGCATGTCCATGGGTGGGGGGATTATTTCTGGAACGGGGACACCATGGAGTTTCGAAATGTTGTGGAGGACACAGCAGGCCATGGCTATCTTGCATACCTGTTGGAGTAGATAATTAATAGACTGACTGCATACATATATTATAGCTTATGGCCACTGTTTTTCAGGTCTTGGTGTAATGTGGAGGTTATACTATACATTTGTATTTCATACCTTTTCGGGCTTGTAAAGGAGCTTTCCTCCTAGCCTGGGACCAGACGAATCTGCGAGTGCAAAAAAATAATGCACTCTGCGATTTGGGTCTGGCACCGCTCCATAGAGAATCCATTTCCTGTTCCAGAAGACGTGGGGCACCAATCAGGGCCCAGTATTCGAATATGGGCGACTGTAATTGGTAGTTGGTTGTAGGTCTAACCAATTGCGTTGAGGGACATTGTTTTGATCCCGCCCCTTGGGAAACAAAACGTCCTCATGGAAGCACCAGACTCATATCCACGCAGTGATATAGTCTAGCTACGCCACGCTACTTTCCTCCTGCTATGTCGAGGCACAGCCAGCGGCCTTTCAGCAGACCGATGGTGCGCTCCACAACGGAGCGCGCGGCCACATGGCTGTTGTTGTAAGCCCGCTCCTGTTGGGTCACGGGGGTGTAAAGGGGGGTCATGAGCCAGGGAGCCACGGCATAGCCTTTATCACCTATGGTAGAGATCGGATAATGGTTAGCCATGCGATCCGGTGAATAGAATTTGCATGTAGCCAAGTGAGAGGAAAAGGCACAAAATAAGCAATTGGATAAACACTCACCAATGAGCCATGCGTCTCCAGCAGCCGCCTGTTCAAGACGCATGCCCACACTGCTGTTATGTAAAATGAAGGAGTCGTGGCTCCCGCCCCCCCAACGGGTAACTGCATTCAGTATGTTATTATCGGCATCACATATTAGCTGGATGTTGATTGAATGATAACCTTTGCGATTGAAGTATGGGAATGGGTCTGGAGTTGGCGCTTTGATGCGCACATGAGTGCAATCTATTGCTCCAATGGTGTTGGGGAAGCAAGCGATGTTAAATAAATCTTGTTTTATTGGTTGCTGTTGTTCAGCTGTGTATGGGAAGATGACGTATCGCGGTGCCAGGCGAATGATGCCATCCAGCACGTTCGGGAGCGTGCGGCTCAGGGACGCCTGAGATATCCCGGATCTGTCAGATACCAGCCGCTGAAACGAGCCGGTGGCCAGGAACCCCAGGCTGCACAGCACTTGCACGTGTGCAGGGATGGCATGATTCCTGTTAGAATATAATACTAATTAATAATAGGCATCAATTTGATATGCAATGCACTTTACATTTGAAACATATCTGAAACGGCTGCATGCCATAAATAGGCCACAACAATCGAATACAAAACCTACACATTACATTTCAAAAATGTTTCATTTTAACCTGTTTGTTGCTCGGGTCAAATATGGCTCCAGGGTATCACAGAGCTCCATCAGACTGTGCCTGGGTAGACTAAAGCGGCACCGGAGCCACTCGTCGCTCTCCTCAAACATGTTGGAGCGGTCCCTGAAGACGCGCCGTCCTCTCCTCATGGCTTGGTTGGCCAAATGCTCTAACAGTATCAAATCTGCCATAGTGCTCAGTCTGAGAGCCGGCCCAAGTCCTTTATATAGCACCATTAATCACTTTGAACAAGCTGGTCATGATTAGGCCTCGGCCGATTTTATTTTATTTCAATGTAATTTTTTTTTTTTTTTCATATTTTGTCTTTTAAAAAATTTGGTGACACAAGCTGGCCACATACATATTTTATTTGAGGTTTGCCACTGTTGTAATTGATTTTGACATGAAGAATAAAGCATTCTAAAGACATACGCACATTTCAGCCCTGGCAAGACTGCCTCGGGGGTGACGTGAGAACGTGCGCACCTGACGCACAAAACACAGACCAAAAAATCTTTATGAATCAGGTGTATGTGTACGACTTGTCCTAAATGCCGGTACGTACAAAATATGGTCGTAAATCCCTTTATGAATCCGGCCCAATGTTAGTGATGTGTTGTGGTTCTTCCTGAGTTGAAGTGTTGAAAACAGAAACAACTGTTCAAATATACACTTTGGCTCTCATGTATCAATGGAGTGTACAAACCAGCTTATATTTTAGCCTATATTTGACCTTACGCCAAAGTCCAACTGACATTTATTAAGCGATCCTATAAAGCCAATCCTAGAGTACATTTAGTCTGTCCTTTCATAAATGTGACGGCTGAAACTGATCGTCATTTAAATAACACACCCTTAAATGTTCTCGAAACCCCCCGATTTTACAACATGAAGAACCAGAATACGACCAAACAAAGTATGAAAGCCAATAAGAAAGACTTTCCCCCGCCCGCCTCACTGCCTGTCAAGTAACGCACACACACGCACATACACGTACACACACACACACACACACACACACACACACACACACACACACACACACACACACACACACACACACACACACACACACACACACACACACACACACACACACACACACCTACCTACTTGCAAGCCCAACAGTGTGTGCATTTTGGAACACTGTGGAAACAGCCGTCTTTGCCAGTGGGATTACCATGTATTCCGTGACGGTACAATCTTTGTCAAGTAGCACATGAATGACACCAGTCACATCTTCATGAATGGAATACGTTTATATATTAACTTAACCCATTACCGAGCGCAGTGCCTTGCGCAGTGTGCGTTCTACTTACACTAAAATAAAGCAATCATGAATTCCCCGTGAATCCCGGGCTGCCGTGATGCCACGTTAGTGAGAGATATCAATTCAATGAAATCTTTATTTCAGACTCAGGGAGATCCAGATCACAATTATACAACACAACACAATAAAATAACTAGCCTGGCGGGTTTATATCCTTAACCCAGGTTACACATCCATAGGACACGCTACTGTATATAGGTTTAGAGACCCCACTCCCGAAAATGCTCTCGCATAAGCACTCGTATATTTTGAAAATAGCAGATCTATAAACTCACAACGCGTGTTTTCAAATAGCCAATGCAACCAGATCTGGAATTTTATCTGAATGACTGTTAAAGCAGTTTGTTTAAATTAGTGAATGATTAAGCACCTAACTTGCAAAATTGCAAATATGTTAGATTTGAATTGCTTGTCACTTAGAAATAAAAAAGGCGTACATGTCCACCATGATGTAGCCTATGTCTTTATAAAATATTATATTTTCACAGGGATTATTAGTGTGTTAGATATACATTTTGGAGTGGATGTATGTGTCCAGATGCCTATCAGTCGGTCAGACAATGCTGCTCCGCAGGTCTACGATGGAACAAACAAGTGCAGCCAAAGTCTGCAGGCCCTCAGACCTGACGTTTGATCTGAGTGGACCGTACGCTGATGTCAAAGTCACGATAGATTGATAAATGCTGAAAATTGCTGCGTTCTCGCTGCCCATTATTTGGTCTACACCACTTTGATAAATGAGGGCCTTTATGTGGAAATGTTTGGAGTTTAATCAAGATGCAGAGAGAATGCAGATGAGCAGGAAATGTGCATGTTCAATGTTCTCCCTCGTGTTTCGAACCATGATGACATTTGACATATTTGAAAACCTTCCAAGAGCTTATAGGCTTACTGTATGCTAAACCTTGACTTATTACCTTGGTGGTGTTTTCCCATGAAAAGTTACACTGCCGTGCCTTGTGTGAAAATGTGCATTGTGCCTTAAAAATGTTGTTGTAGGTGGACGCGACAGTGGACCAGCATAAAAGCAGAGGTCCGCCCTGAATGACTCGGACTGAATTATCTCAGCTATGATATATTTGTTTTATTTCATTTCAAGTGAACCTGTAACCATGTGACAACTACCCTCGGATCAGGAGCATTATACCAAATTAATCACACCTGTGGGTGCGACGACACCCTATAAGTGCGTCACGCACCCACACACTCTCCCTCTTTCTTCCTCCTGGTCGGTAAGAGCTTATACCAGCTTGTGATTTGACTTTAATTCCTCACGGTGGGCCTGCTCTGGGCTGCCTTGTATGTGGCACCCCCTTGGCGTGCCGTGAGGTTGTCTCATCCTATGTCATAACGCAGCACTTTAGTCCGCCCTTGAATTGGGCTTGCATGTTAAATTGCTGCATGTGTGATTTGATTCCTCACGGTGCTGGATGCCTACTCTGGGCTGCCGTTATGAGGCACCCCCTTGGCGTGCCGTGAGGTTGTCTCATCGTCTGTATTGTTTGAACTCACATGTCAGTTTGTTGGTACGTGAGTAACATTTCCTCCTGCTAGCATAGCTTACTAGCAGCACTCCACAGCACTGGAGTAGGCTTGTGTTGGCCTAGCTCTGCTGTTAAATGAATTGCATTTTTATTGCATTTTTATGGCGCTTTTCTAAGTATTCAAACTTACTCAAAGCGCTTTACAATGGTTCATTCATTCATACATTTGTGTATTTGTTTATACTGTCAGCTGACAGTTGTTTTCTTGTCATAATGCAGCAATTTAGTCCGCCCTTGAATTGGGCTTGCATGTTACATTGCTGCATGTATGTTTCTTATTTGACTCTCCAGATTATTCAGTGAGAGGCGTATTGGATTCCCTGCCATATGGAGTTTCAGGGAAGTGATGAGCGGGACAATGGCCCAGAACATGGTGTGCCACCTGGCCAGGGTCTGGTTCCTCCCAGTTCGGATCCTCCGGCTGTAGGGAGGAAGGCGAGTAGGAAGCGTAAGCGGACTGAACAGGACCGCGTCTATGACCCAAGAGTAGACCTCATACAGAGGCACTTGGAGGATATGCGTAAGACCATTAAATGTATGGCTGCACAACAGCGCCGCCTTCTGGATCGGCCGCACGGCTTCTCCATCAAGGCTTCCAGATCCTGATGCTGTTTCTATTGTTACCTTTGGTAACATGGATAAGACCGACAGCTCTGGCTGCGGCTCCTCTGGGGAGGTGGATGTTGATGAGGAGGCGCAACCTTTCAGCAGGATCCGGGTGATCCTGTGTTGGGTGATTTCTCCATAGTGGCACTGCTCTCACGGCAGCAGTAGGTTGCTGGCGTACCTCCTCCACGTTCTCCGCCAAGGGCCTCTGTGCTGAACTGGAACCCTAGGAACCGGGGACAGGCCCCTCTCCCGGTGTATTGTGATTTTGTCAAGCACCTGCAAAGGTCTTGGGCACGGCCCAGGGAGGCTGCTGCACCCCGTTCTACACTCAGCACCCTGCATGGTGCTACAGAGCACAGGCTAGATGGCATAGCCAGAGTGGGCCATACTTTGCTCTGTTGGCTGGGGCTCCAGCCACAGCCAATAGGGCTGCCCGTAGCCCAAATAAAAAATACCGGTCCACTGTTGTGGTTGGTGGTGAAGGCTTATCAGTATACAGCCATGGCCTCTAGACTAGCGAACACGAATACACTCCTACTTGTGTACCTGGAGGCTCTGATACATGATCTAGGGTCCAAGGACCCGGCTGACCTCCTACCAGAACTGAAAAAGGTTGTTGACACCGTGATCCAGGGTGCTCACAATCAAGCCACGGTTCTTGGCAATTCCTTGGCACGACTGACAGATGTGGCTGAGCCAGTCTGATCTGGCCTCGATAACTCCTGGGGAGGTGTTCGGGCCTGCAGCAGAGGCTGAGTCCCAGAAGGTCAGGCAGCGCACTCAGTCCATACGCCAGCCTGAACGGTTGAGGCCGGTGGCTCGGGAGCCTCCAGAAAGGCAAGGGGGCTTGCAGCGGCCTCGTTCTTCAGAACCGAGCTCCACTCTGGATTTATGGGACTGTGAGGCGGGGGTATCCCCCACAGCAGGGGCGGGACCCTCAACGTTCCCGGCCTCGATCTTGGGAGCGCACCACAGGGGGATCTGCCAAGCCCCGCCAGCACCCCTTACGGTGCGAGTTGACTGGTGCCAGCCCTTTTCAAGGGCCAACCTCAGTGCTTGGCGTCAGTGTACCTCTTGTCCGTGGATGGTCGGTACTCTGGATTTTTGGAGACAAACGTACGGGACCAATCTCGTTCTTCCGCTCTGGTCAATGAGGTTCTCTGCCTTGCTGGGGGAACGTGCAATAAGGCTTCTCTCTCCAGGAGAAATGAGACAGGGGTTTTATTCCAGCTACTTCCTTGTCCCCAAGCGGACTGGAGGCTTTCGCCCATTTCTGGATTTGAGGCAACCTCAAGGTGCTTCCCTTTCGAATGACATGGTTGAGAACTTTGTTTCAAGCCATAAGGGCAGGCGATTGGTTCACAACAGTGGACCTTCGTGATGCTTATTTTCACATTCCAATCAGGCCGGCTAAGAGGCAATTTCTCAGGTTTGCCTTTCAGGGGAGGGCTTTTGAATACAACGTCCTCCCGTTCGGTCTGTCCCTGTCACCCTGAACGTTTACAAAATGTGTGGATACTGTGCTGATCCCTTTGCGGTGGAGGGGCATCTGAGTGTTCAACTATCTCGATGACTGGCTTAGCTAGTGTGTCCACTATCAGAGAGCCTGGCACGGAGCCACACATAGGTTGTGTTGGCACGTCTGGTTTTGCTCCGGGTCCTGCATCCCTGCATCTGAATGCAGGAATGAGCAGCTTAGTCCCGGCCCAGTCAGTTTAGTATTTTGGACTTCTGTATTGTGTCACCATGAAAGCATGCCTGACACAGAAAAGGAAGGTGACAATCAGGAAATGCATCACAGACTGCATGTCACACAGGTCGTTGTCTGTGAGTTTTAGAGGCTGTTGGGCCTCTTTGCAGCAGCTGCCCAGGCTGTGCCACTGGGCCTGTTGCACACACGCCCGGTCCAATATTGGTTTGGACGCCACAAGTTATGTCTGACGCCACAAGTTATCTTGGCCTCCTGCACAGCAGGGGTAGCATGTAAACCTCCTTGGGATAGAGGCGGTTCGCTGGCTCTGAGATGCTTCCTCCCAATTGTGTCTGGGAAGCAAGTCATGATAAGGACAGACAACACAGCCGTGGTGTCTTGCATCAACCGCCAGGGTGGGCTGAGGTCCCAATCTCTGCACAGGGAGGTCCCCAACCTGGTGCACCCCAGGTAGTGAACCAGATATGGTTTAACTTTGGTCGGGCAGAGGTAGACCTCTTTGCCACGGAGGAGAACACTCACTGTCCTCTCTGGTCGTCAATGCATGGACCACCAGGACCACTGGGGATAGATGCTCTGAGCCTTTCATAGCCTCAGCAGAGGCTATATACAACTTTTCCCCCCACTTCCTCTCCTGCTGCTTTCCTCAGGATAGTGAGGTTGCTGCACGCCCAGGTACTATGGGGGTGCCGAATTGGCCACAGAGACCATGGATGAGAGATCTATGAGATGCTGGAGGGCCTGCCATGGCGTCTTCCAGTCAGACTGGACTTGCTGTCCCAGGTGCAGGGCAGGATATGGCACCCGAAGCCTCAGATGATGAGGCTTTGTGTGTGGCCCTTTGGAGGCGGTGTTTGTACACACTTGATGTAGACTTGGTGGTGGGATTGTCTGGTGTCCCAATCTACCTTCACCTGAGTTCATTTACTTTACAGTTAAATATGAGCACCCTTGGTTTGTGCTCCAGAATGTTTGTTTCCCTTGATTGGAACATTTCAGTTTGGTATTAACCTGGAGAATGTTTTGTAAACATGACTTTCAGTTGACAATACAGTGCTTGAACTCCGTTGTGTTCTGCTGTATTACTGTGATGAGGTTTACTCCTCCTTTATGGCTTTTGACCTGTAGGTTTTGGCCACTTCACTCTCCTCGTGACTAATTTGGTATACTGTACTATGTACCATGTTGTCACATGGTTACAGGTTCACTTGAAATGAAATAAAATGTATGTTTACGTATGTAAACACGGTTTTATGAATGAAAAGTGAACCTGTAACCCTTCATTGTCACTCGGCGGTGAAGGCTGGCCCTGTCATGCCTTCCCAGTCGGTAGAAAGAGGGAGAGTGTGTGGGTGCGTGACGCACTTATAGGGTGTCGTCGCACCCACAGGTGTGATTAATTTGGTATAATGCTCCTGATCCGAGGGTAGTTGTCACATGGTTACAGGTTCACTTTTCATTCATAAAACCGTGTTTACATACGTAAACATACGTTCTTTCATTGATGCAAGTAAATACATTAAAGCAAGTTCTGTGCTGCTTAAATCCAGCCATCCATTCCATCCATGTTCCTCTCATTATCACCACAACACCAGAGAGTCACTGTCCATCTGCTGCTAATGTCACTTGTCTCTTCATTCCTAAAAAGCCAAAGTGCCAAAGTATCTACTTGTGTGCTTGTAGATCGGCTATTTTCAAATGGCGAAATGTATACAGGGCTGAAGTGGTTATGTATGTTTTGTAATAATAATCAAAATCTACAAAGTAAATAGTAACTAAAGTTTTCAAATAATTGTAGTGGAGTAAAAGTATACTATTTGACTCTGAGATGTAGTGGAGTAGAAGTAAAAGTACTGAAAATTGGAAATACTCCAGTAAAGTAAAAAATACCTCAAAATTGTACTTAAGTACAGTACTTGAGTAAATGTACTTTAAACCTCTGATAACACATAACTTATCAACAGCCATTTTGACATAACAGTGTAGAGTTGTGTGCCTGTTTATACTGTTGCAATGACCTGATCCCACTTGCAGCTGAAGTAGCACCTGGTTTGGGCTTCACTACCATCGTGGCATTACTCCCTATATATTAAGAGGCCGTTAATAAACAGATTATAACAATACACAATTGGCTCTATGCACAGCAGCCATATTGGGAATGAATTGGGCCCCTTCCTTACTTCCTTCGCAGGTGTTACCAATGATAGTAATTAAGGCTCTGTTCCATTTAGTGTGGCATAGTGGTTGTCTTATTTTCAAGGACCCCCATAACTCTGAGAGTGTACAAATGCATTTGTACACTCTCAGAGTTAGACACCCACCATAAGGGGCCATTTGGGAACCAAAATGGAGTGTTTCTAGTGAGCCAACACGCACGATATCAGCAACCTGACCAGAATGGAACAGAGCCTTCATTAGTATCATTGGTAACACCTGTGAAGGAAGTAAGAAGAGGCCCAATTTCTTTCCAATATGGCTGCTGTGCATAGAGCCTATTAAGATATTTAAATAACACAAACAATTGTTTGAGGCTTATGCCACTTTTTGTTCAACCTCTGTGCACGAAAGGACAGGAGGGACAACGGACATGTGTGTGACGGCCACCTGGGGCCTTTGCTAGGAATGTGCATTGTGTGTCTAAGGGCACGTATAGGTACACACTGTACGATATTTGGTTTGATTATGCTGTGGGGGACCTTTTTTGGGGCTCACCGACAAAACCCCCGATCTGACGCAGATCAGGCTGTGATCGGCGAGGTTTTTAGTCGCTGTGTGTGAAAGGCTCTGCGAGAGGATGCGGCCACGATAATTACACTCGGCGATGGCTTCCCGACCGTTTCAATTATATAGCAGGTTTGATATTCGGCTTTGTCACCGGCTGGATATCAGCAGGGTTGCATTGCTCATGGGACGGCCTTGCACGCCGTGCAGGAACCTATTTGACCAGGAGCACGCACAGGCACACGCATAGATTTAAAACAACTTTAAATTCACACCTCAACAAAGTTTACAAAGGTTCCCGACTCACACCAGGTGGATTAACATAGGAATGAGCCATAGATGCATATCAATTGCCCATTGTGTGACCTGTAGTGTAGGTGTTAAGCGACAAAATAGACAATCTGCTATTTTGCTAGAATTGAAAATAGCCGATCTGCAAGCTCACGTTGTAGATTGACTATTTTCAAAGAAAAACCTTGAAAAAAAGGGAAAATTGTGGAATATTTTCCAAATCCACATAGATCTTGTATGGGGGTCGGCACAACATATCTTCAGAAGGGGGGAGGTCTGCGGACAAATATTAATTTGGGGGTCCTTGCCATGAAAGTGTTTGAGAACAACTGATTCAAACAACATTAGGAAACAAGGCCAAATAAGCAACTACACTTTCAAGCAACTTTACAGAAAAACAAGCCCAAAGTTGCTTATAATAAGCGGACATGGCAACACTGCTGCGCACTTGACGAGAGAGAGAGAGAGAGAGAGAGAGAGAGAGAGAGAGAGAGAGAGAGAGAGAGAGAGAGAGAGAGAGAGAGAGAGAGAGAGAGAGAAAGAGAGAGAGTCGTGCATATATCACGGGAGACGTCGGTTAAAATGAATTGGAATAAAAACAATGGAATGTATCGGGTGGGTCTGGATCCTAGTGAACTATCCTACAGTGTGTAATCCCTGGTCAGAGATCAATCTATTGTGTGAAAACCACAACGATATGACAGCCGATTTCAAGAAATAGACTCCTGCAGTGTGAAATGCTTAATGATCAGATGACCCCCGACCACTTTAAAAGTCGTATAGTGTGTACCTGCCCTAACTGTTTTGCAGTGCTGATTGGAGGGTGGAGTTGGAGGTAATCAGGGGAAGGGGATAGTCGGGGGCCCCGGGGATATTTTGGTTCAGATTCTCGCAAATTCGCCAAATTTGGCACAGATGTTGTCCATACCATACTTAATCATTTTAAGATGGGTGCCAAGATTGGCGCCCCATGGTACTGCCATATTGCGCAATCCAATATGGCTGCCACCCGAAAAAAAAACGGAAAGGCCTAGAATCATAAATGATACCACTTTTTAGGGGTTTTCTGGGTCGTAGAATCTGATTCTGGTGTTATTTCAATGATTTGAGGTCAAGATTACCCCTCAAGGTCAATTTTACTCATCAAAGTTAGTATATAAAGGTAATATTGGGGTAAAATCCAGTATTTCTGGTGCGCCATGCCAGATGCTACCCCCAAAAAGTTTTTTTTTTCATTATAAGCTATACTTGTATAATATGTATCAATGTTTCACAACTCAAAACAGTAGATTGTTTATTAACAATAAACTAATACAAACAATTTTCAATTAAAATTGATACAGTATGTGCCAACAAAATCCTAAAAGAAAAAGACAAACAAAATGTGTCTAGGGACACAGCAAAAAATGTTTTTTTGATCCAATGCTCAGGCTCCACCTGAGTCCACAAGTCCAACTTCAACTTTAAGTAAACAACTGACAGTAGGGGACAATGTAATCAAAATAGTTATTCCGTAAAACTTGATAAAATCAAAAAGTTAGATCACAATGACATTCACATTCTTTATTGTGTCTCCATCCCTTGCAAGGTGTGGAGTTACTGGCTGTCATCTTCGTTATTAAGGCACCCACCTCCGCATTTGCAGAGAATTGTGCATCGGACACCGATACGGTTGCATTTGCACCTTCCCATGCATCCCTTGGGGTGCAGTACGTTAGTCCGACAGCGCATTCCTCCGACAGCGCAGCACTCCGACGTTTCAATACTAAACCCGAACCAAACCCGCACCCTAACCCTAACCGCACGCGGATGCCACATAGTCGGAGAAAAGGTCTGTCGGATTATCGCATGCCTCCCCATCCCTTGAGGCAGCCACAGCGAACAAGAAGGTCACATGCTGCTGATGCATCACTAAGAGTGGTCCACAGTGGTTGCCATGTGCCAGTGCCATCTTTGTGCCAGCCCCACTCACTGAAGTCAGGAATTTCCTGCTGGACCGAGGTTGCCTGATTCCAGTAGAAACTTGCCTGCAGTAGCGCTCGCTTGACATGTTGGAACAGTGCAGCTTGGGTAGGTGGGAGGTTTTCCAGTGATCTACTTCCAGTGGTGAAGAGGCGATGTCTGGCCTCATTGACACCAGCTGCACCACACCCCTTGCTGTACATGAGCACGACTAAACGTTCAATGTTCTGCATATGCACAGACTCAAGACTGAAGAGGTCAGGGGTGTGTGTGAGAGCAACTAGTGTGTTGGTGAGGTCTGGTATGCTTCTCCAGGCTGCCCAAGCTGTCTTCTTGCCACATCCGAGAAATTGGGAAGTTGTGTCACACCCTGTTAAGCTGTGGAAGAGGGGTAGTGCCAAGGACTTTGATGGACCGAGATCAGAGTAGATGGTATGGACTGGTATGTCACGATATTTTCGACCAGTACCGAAACCCACCCAGAGCTCCGTTAGGCCAAGGGTCTCGAAAAACCGGATTGCCAAAATGACAACATCGCTGTCTACGGTGCGAACATAGGCTGTTGTATGACCCTGCTCTGCTGCATGTGCCAGATGCAGGAGGATCCTGGTGTCTGCCTCAGAATGGTTGCACTTCTGAAGTTTTGTGACATCACAAGGCATGTTGGAGAGCACAGTCTCAAAGTGGGTAGTCAGAAGGAGCTTTCCACGCATGTCATTCTTTGAGATCTGTGTGCTGATGAATGAGAAGAGCTCCTTTTTGTTGTCCTCGTTTTTTAGGAAGCCACTGTTCCATTCATGCTTAGGGATTGGAGTGCTACCATCACCGACTTTTGTCCGTGAACCATTCCCACGCCGTTTCTGTGTAAGATATTTTAGGTTATTTTCCTCTGGGTAGTTGTCCCATAAAGCATCAATGCGTTGGGTACTAGTTGTCATTTGGGCCTCCAGAAATGGTGTAATGTTGAGCAAGACATACTCGCTGAATGTCTTTGCTGTTGTGGGGCGCACTATGTGGATGACTGCTGCCATATCCAACACCACAACGGTAGCTTGTTTGGCAGAAGCTGCACGACCTGTGCTAGCATTGAGGCATTGAAGAATGTCAGACTTTGTCCCAGATCGCAGAGACCCTCTGTCCGCCAGGCTCGGTGGCTCTCTCTGATTTTCGAACTGAAAGAAGTCTGTCATGTCAGCATTGGGACGTGACTGGAGTGAAAGGAACAGTTGTGTGATTAAAACCATGTTCTGCTTCTGTATGCCACTGTCCTTTGTACCTTTTTTCTTGGGGCCAGTTCGGTTGGCGAATGTTAGCATGTTTTTCCGCTTGACGGTAGCAGATACTGGTACTGAAGCCATTTCCAATCTTTCCTTGACATATGCTGCGTGAAGGGTCTGGCCGGCTTCATGGATTTGAGATAAAGAAGCAACAACTGCCGGCTCCATGACATTCTGTGTATCGAGTGCAATAAGCTCCTGGCTTGTAGCAAGGAAGGGGTTGCCTAGCTGCTGTACCACATCGATGAACGAGAGTACATCCTTGCGAAACTTTACTTCACCTGTCTTTTGTATGTGCACCATGAATCACCAGTACAGCCTCATTAGGCTACCTTCACCTTGTTTAACTGGCAGGCTGATTCAGCAAACACATCACATGTTGTTACTGTTTGACTCCTGCCTTGTCTCTGACAGACAAGTTTGAAAATAGGTTAAATGGCAAAACATTATTTCCGATAAATAATGATAAGATTTGTTTTTAATGACCCCAAAATGACCTTTATGTTTACTTAGAGGGGTAAACTTGACCTCATATCATTGAGATGAAACCAGAATCTGATACATATTATACAAGTATAGCTTATAATGAGAATAAACTTTTTGGGGGTAGAATCTGGCATGGCGCACCAGAAATACTGGATTTTACCCCGATATTGCCTTTATATACTAACTTTGATGAGTAAACTTGACCTTGAGGGGTAATCTTGACCTCAAATCATTGAAATAACACCAGAATCAGATTATACAACCCAGTAAACCCCTAAAAAGTGGTATCATTTATGATTCTAGGCCTTTCCGTTTTTTTCGGGTGGCAGCCATGTTGGATTGCGCAATATGGCAGTACCATGGGGTGCCAATCTTGGCACCCATCTTAAAATGATTAAGTATGGTATGGACAACATCTGTGCCAAATTTGGCGAATTTGCGAGAATCTGAACCAAACGGTCCTTTTTTATCCCCGGGGCCCCCGACTAGGAGACACCTGGCCACTGTCTCCCACAGTATAAAACACCTACCCTGCCTCGGATATTTCTCTTTTCCCACCTGGCCCACACCCGAACATAGCCACACAATGAGAGCATTTGTGTTTCACTTATGTTTGCACTATTTGGCAGTATGCCTGCTTCATTGTCATCTTATCATTATCATTATTATTATGTTTTTGTAAATAAAATCACTCATTTTTTGTTAAAACTCTCTCTCGTTTCGTTTCCCCTTTATTTGTTGTGGCCTAGAGCCAGGCCATAACACATGGACTGCCTGGTACAGCAGGGGTGCTCCTTCCATTCCGACATCTCGCCACTCCGACTAGTGGCTTCCGCGTGCGGTTAGGGTTAGGGTTAGGTATAGGGTTCGTTAACGTCGGAAAGGCGACATGTCGGAAAGGCGAAATGCACCCGGTACAGCAATACCAAGTGGTTGCACAACCCAGTGCCAGCCACACATGCAGAGATTAAAAAAAATAGAGAATCACCTCTTCCTCCACCTGTTCGGCTATCACAATCACAAATATTAATTATACACAAACAGGAAGTTACCTCACTGACATACACTGCATAATATTTTGTACAGACAGAAAACAAAGACTCACCCTTTCATGGTCACACTTCCTTTTATAGGCCCTCCAGAGCTGCCAGCCGTGGCATTCATTGTCCTGACTCAATTCCTCTTTCTCCATTCTCAGACTCACCTTCTATTTTAATCTTCTTAGTTGTAGGCCTATATGGTCTGGCTTCCTATGATTTGAAGCACCACCTAGGGCCAAAGAGGACACACACACATGGTAAAACATTAATTGCACTCACACATGCACACGTGCGCACACCTACCTACTTGCAAGCCCAACCTGCATGTGCATTTTGGGATTACCATGTATTCCGTGACGGTACAATCTTTGTCAAGTAGCACATGAATGACACCAGTCACATCTTCATGAATGGAATACGTTTATATATTAATTTAACCCATTACCGAGCGCAGTGCCTAGCGCAGTGTGTTCTACTTACACTAAAATAAAGCAATCATGTATTCCCCGTGAATCCCGGGCTGCCATGATGCCACGTTAATGAAAGATATCAATTCAATGAAATCTTTATTTCAGACTCAGGGACATCCAGATCACAATTATACAACACAACACAATAAAATAACTAGCCTGGCGGGTTTATATCCTTAACCCAGCGCTCGTATATTTTGAAAATAGCAGATCTATAAACTCACAACACGTCACATCGCGATGCGTTGTGAGCTTGTAGAACTGCTGTTTTCAAATAGCCAATGCAGCCAGATCTGCACTCTCGTCTGAATTGTCTGAATGACTGTTAAAGTAGTTGCAAATTATGTTAGATTTTAATTGCTTGTCATTGTCACTTAGAAATAAAACAGGCATACATGTCCATGATGTAGCCTATGTCTTTATTGCGAACGCAGCGGAAGGAGGCGCAAGTGGAGCCTACTATGAAACCGTGCTCGGGTTGTGTCTCTGTGTGTGTGTCTGTGTGCAGTATATCTGCACTGCCTGTGTGCAGCCAAGTAAATGTCCAATATAGACGTACCATACATCAAATGAAAGGTCTTTGAAAACTGAACACACCTGTCAAGGTTGTGTTTAAGCCCGCCCCTTCTCCCGGAGGCCACGCCCCGGAGAAGGCTCCTAAAAACTCCCCATTGAATCCCCATGTTAAATGAAAAGTGCCCGAATCGCTCCCAAACTTTTTCTACCCCCCCTAAGTGGGGGTCTACGAACAAATACTTCGGCCTCGGATTTTGACTCTGCCCCCCGGAAGTGGGTGAAACAGGCACTTCAAACACTTTGTTGAATTGTTCAAAAACATTAACTTTTTTGGGGGGGGGGAATTTGTATTTTTCTAAGATGCTCCTTTCAACGCAGAATTCTTTGGTATATTTTTTAATTATTTTATTGGTTACTTTTTTTTTTTAATATATTTTTTTCATTATTATTATTATTTTTTTTTTGCGTTCGCTTCCCGCGTTCGTGTAGACCGGTGGGATTTCTGAAATATGTGATTGTTAGAGGCATTTGGGGGTAAAAGTTGGGAACAAGGCCATTTTACATAATTCAAGGGTGCTGAATCAGAAAAACACTGTTCCCAAGCAAAATTCTTAGTGCTTAACCTCCTAATTTGCATATCAAAATGGCTGCCGATTTTGAAGTATTTCTTAAACAACTCTATAACAAAGCAAGCAAATCTGACAAATAAAGTGTATATATTTATGTTCTGAGGGTCATACAATGTTTGGAAGATATTTGTAATGTAATAAATGTAAATAAATGTAAATAAATATGCAAATTAGAGGCCACCATTACATAAAATGATGTACCGTAGTACTCAAACGGTGCAAAAGGTGCATCCCCCTTATTTTGTTTCTAATTATCTGTATTTTTGCCATCCTTAGGACATCTAAAATACATACTTTTTCCCCATGCTAAATGTTTAGTTTTTGACCTTCTAATCTGCATATCTGAATGGCTGCCAAATTCGCACCTTTATCTTCAATAAGTCTGTGGCCAGGCAAGCAAAATTGACAAATGAAGTGTCTATATACAGTTTCTACAATGTGAGTAAAGAATTTGTAAGTAATATAATATAATAATATAATATAATATATTAATCAGCCTACTCCGAAATATGCAAAATAGCGGCCCCCATAACAGATAACGGTTTATTACTCTAAAGATACTGTATTGGCCATTGTTGAACGAAAGTCTAGACACTAGACCACATTCATACAAGGAGGTTGATCATCACTCCGTTGCTGACATGCACACATGGCTGTGCATCGTAACCCAGATTTCCGGCATTTGCAACGACGTGTTGTGCATTTCTTATGGCATGCACATGAAATAATTTCTATAGGCTATACTAGCATGGAACAGGTTGGACTAGGCTAGAGTAGGTTGTACTAGGTTGTACCAGACTCTAATACTCTCTTTTAGGCTTTACTAGTCCCTTGTCAGCCCTGTAGATACTCAGACCATAGGGACTAACCACTGTGTACACAGGCCATAGCTTGTGTGTGCACGAGCAATAGTTTTGCATGAACCTTTGTAGACCATAGTACAGATCTGCCTTGTACAGCCTAATATAGCCTAGTACAGCCTAGCAAAGCCTACTAGAGGTTAAAAAATCACACCCTGTGTGAAGGTAGCGGCGCCTTTGATACATTTTGTCATCGATATGTGTTTATAATGTGTTTATAGCCATGTGTCACGTGAAGCTTGACCAATCACTTTGTTGACGCACCTGACCAATCAGAACATTGACGCACACGGACAAAGTCAGGTATGGAGCGGCTAGCGCCACTAAAAAGCCTATTAGAGACCAGTAGAGTCTAGTACAGTACAGCCTAGTACATCCAAGACTAGTCCAGACTTTTGGGAGAACAGACTAGGGGAGGGTGGTATAGGCTATACTAGCATGGAACAGGCTGGACTAGGCTAGACTAGGTTGTACTAGGCTGTACTAGACTCTAATAGGCTCTATTAGGCTGTACTAGGCTCTTGTCCGCCCTGTAGATCCTCAACCCATAGGGACTAACCATTGTGTACACGGGCAATAGCTTGTGTGTGCACGAGAAATAGTTTTGCATGAACATTTGTAGGCCAAAGTAAAGTACTGCCTTCTATAGCCTAATAGAG
This sequence comes from Gymnoscopelus microlampas, assembly GCF_963454915.1. NCBI lineage: Eukaryota > Metazoa > Chordata > Actinopteri > Myctophiformes > Myctophidae > Gymnoscopelus > Gymnoscopelus microlampas. Next base: position 40,789,023 of record NC_139958.1, read on the forward strand.
CCCAGTAAAGCCTAGCAAAGGCTGCTAGAGCTGAAAGCAGACTATTAGAGCCCAGCAGAGACTAGTACAGTAAAACCTAGTACACCCAGGTCTAGCCTAGTCCAGCCTGGTGGGAGAACATAATAGGGGAGGGGGTACCAGGCTATGCTAGGACTGATAAGGCTGGACTAGGATAGATGAGGCTGTACTAGGCTGTACTAGACTCTAATAGGCTATATTAGGCTGTACTATGCTCTTGTCAGCCCTGTAGATCCTCAACCCATAGGGACTAGGGTCAGACAATGCTGCTCCGCAGGTCTACGATGGAACAAACAGGTGCTGCCAAAGTCTGCAGGCCCTCAGACCTGACGTTTGATCTGAGTGGACCGTACACTGATGTCAAAGTCACGATAGATTGATAAATGCCGAAAATTGCTGTGATCTCGCCGCCCATTATTTGGTCTACACCACTTTGATAAATGAGGGCCTTTATGTGGGTGTGGAAATGTTTGGACTTTAATCAAGACCCAGAGAGAATGCAGATGAGCAGGAAATGTTCAATGTTCTCCCTCGTGTTTCGAACCATGATGACATTTGACATATTTGAAAACCTTCCAAGAGCTTATAGGCTTACTGTATGCTAAACCTTGACTTATTACCTTGGTGGTGTTTTCCCATGAAAAGTTACACTGCCGTGCCTTGTGTGAAAATGTGCATTGTGCCTTAAAAATGTTGTTGTAGGTGGACGTGACAGTGGACCAGCATAAAAGCAGAGGGTGGGCAACTTTGATGATAGAGAGGGCCACTATATTTCAACACTCACTCCGAGGGCCACATTGCATATACTGTTGGGCAGAAAGATCTTATCTCCGTATTTTAACTTTTTTTCGTAAATTAATGCCATACTTTCTATGTCACGCAAAAGTAGCAAAAATAGCTGATCTACAAGCTCAAAACGTGTTGCAGTGCGACGTGTTTTGTGCTTGTAGATCTGCTATTTTTGCCATTTTTGAATTGGAATCCTGATTTGTTTTTTGATATTTTTTAATTGGAATCCTGAAAAGTAACATTTTTGTTTAATTTCAAATGTTTCAAAAGTTATTCTTATGTTAAACGTATGGACTTAAATACAAATATTGGACATAAAAAAGATGATGGAATTGTAATACTAGTCATTAAGCTACTAGACTGAAGTAATTAAAGTGGGTCATGTTTGCATGTTTGGAATTGTAACAGCTGAAATCAATAATATAACCTGCGGGCCGCATTAATTGAAAGTGGGGGCTGCCATTTGCCCATGTATGATGTAACAGCAAGCCAGTCTGAGGATGTCAGACTCCATGGAACCACTGTATTCTGTTTTTATCCAATAAATCGACTTGAGGAACTATCTGACTGGACCTTTCAACTTCATGTTTCACAGTACTGTACATTTACCACACAAATAGAAGAAATCTTTAAAAAGATTTTTTTTTGGGGGTTTGTTTCTAACCATGATAACATTTGACATACAGTATTTGGATACCTTTCAGGAGCTGATTGTATATGCAAAACCTGGACTTATTTCCTTGTTGGTATTTTCACATTTAAACCCCCATTCTTTTAGTTCCTTTGTTACCTAGAAACAAAAAATTTGGATGAGACGTGTTGTGAGCTTTTAGATCGGCTATTTTCTCTGTTTTTGACGGACATTATGTTTTGTGTTAAACATTTGTCCTGTAATGAAATACCCCAAATTATTAATCATTCATGTTATTACATTGTCATTGCTATAGAGTGTTTGTTCAGTAACAGGAGTCTCATGTGAAGGCGTGTCCAATGTCACACGCACATGAAGTGTATATAAGCAACAAGAGCTGCTGTTGCTGATATTCAACACTTCGACACTGGAAGATCCACAACACATCATTCTACTGAAGGTTTGACTCCTCTCCTCTCCTCTCCTCTCCTCTCCTCTCCTCTCCTCTCCTCTCCTCTGACTTTCAGAAGTATCTCTGACATGTCTGTTTCTTTTACTGAAGGAAATCATCTTCTCCGTCATCTTCATCATCATCATGAACATGAGAATGCTGAGCGTTTCTCTACTTCTCGGTGCTGTGATGGCTCTGACTGCTGCTGCTCCTGCTGCAGGTGTGTGTGTGTGTGTGTGTGTGTGTGTGTGTGTGTGTGTGTGTGTGTGTGTGTGTGTGTGTGTGTGTGTGTGTGTGTGTGTGTGTGTGTGTGTGTGTGTGTGTGTGTGTGTGTGTGCGTGCGTGCGTGCGTGCGTGCGTGCGTGCGTGCGTGCGAGAGAGAGAGACCATGTAGTCACGGTAACGGTCCCATAGCTCGGATGGGTGGCAACGCGGTATATGCAGCCACGGTCCATAGCTCAGATGGAAGGCAATACCGTGGTTCTATGGGATATGTAGTCATTGACAGTGTGTGGAAATGCATTTATGGGCTAGGAATTAATTGCTGTTGTTGCTGTTGTTGCTGTTGCTGCTTTCAAACAGTTAACTTCAAGTGTCCATTGTCTTTTCAGGAGAGCATGTGGTCGTTAAGAGATGGATGGCGTGACTTGTTTGGTAACTGTTACAAATTTGAAAGAACTACGATGGCTTGGGCTGATGCAGAGGTAATTATAATGAACAAACACATTATGAAATACACAAAACATTGTCTTTTACTCTGTCTGTCTGTCTGTCTGTCTGTCTGTCTGTCTGTCTGTCTGTCTGTGTCTATTTTTTCTATTTGACTAATAGTCTTTCTTGTCTTCTGTTTATTCTCTTCTGTAGAAAAACTGTTTGTCTCAGGGTGGAAACCTTGCATCCATACAGAACAAAGCAGAGCACACATTCATTCAAGACCTGATCCGTTCCACAACTGGTACAATGACTCGCACGTGGATTGGAGGCTACGATGCAACAAAGGTACATTAACCTATAATACACTGTTTGATGAAACTTTACCTTATATTACACTGATACTGTACCTGAATGTCAACATATGTATTCGCAGTGTTGGGATAGTTACTTAAACATAGTAATATATTACTTATTACATATTACTTGTTTAAAAAGTAATGTAGTTACTTTACTTATTACTCCCTGCCAAAAGTACTTAGTTACTTATTACTTTAGTTACTTTTTTTTTCTCGCCCCCAGTAATTGCATCCTTTCTCCCCAAAAGTCTGACTTTGCATTTTCAACATTAGTAGTTGTTTTTTTTCTCTTTTCTGCAGCCTACATTGTAAAATCCTCATTGTACACTCATTTGAATTATACTAACACTAAGACTTTTACTGTGTATGAATTCATAACTTACAGACTAAATGAAAACCATTTGACGACTATGAATTGAATACTAAGGACCTCAATGGAAACAAGTATTTTAAATATATTTAAAGGGCAAGACCACTTTGGTAGAGGTTTGGGTTGTGTATTTACCTTGCCATGGTGTAACTCCAAAGGTGGACAACAAATCAAAAATAATTGCTCCATTGATTAGAAATTGATAATTCAAAATATGCTCCTCATTGACTTACATTGTACGGTGAAACAGATCTCAAAGTCACTCTTTTAGCACATAAACAAACACAAACAAAGCTGATTCAGAGCATATAGAACATCACCAAACCCAGTACTTTTTATAAAAATGTCAACTTCCTGTTTATTTTACTATTTGAAGAACTGGATCCGGATCCGCAGATCCAGTCCGTGTTTTCTTCTAAACAAAAATAGCAAAATCAACAGGAAGTTAACATTTTTATTAAAAAAAAACAGTATGGGTTTGGTGATGTTCTATATTGTCTGAATCAACTTTGTTTGCGTCCGTTTACGTGCTAAAAGAGTGACTTTGAGAGCTATTTCAACGTTTCCGTATCCGCTCTAGACCGGATCAGCAAGCAGCCTGCATAGCAACTCGATCCCAACCAGTCTACCATTATATCAATGGACCAAAAACAACACAGGATCGAATAAACACACTCAAACCCAGAGTACCACCGAGGCTCGTGAAAAAAAGTAATAAATTACTTTTTGAAAAAAAGTAAAGGTAATATTATTACTCAAAACGTGAAAGTAATTAGTTACTTTACAAGTTACTGGGAAAAGGTAATAATATTACTTTAAGTTACATATTACTTTAGTTACTTCCCAACACTGTGTATTCGTGTCATCAATTGTGTCATCAATTCCAATTTCACTTGTTTAATCTGTATCCTGGCTGAGTTTTCTATCCTGATGAGATAAAATTGGTATCCCGACCTGACAATGAATTTTTTGAAATGCAAACTCTGTAGCAATGAGTACTATCAGAATATAGAGCTATTTAACATTTATTTTAGCCAAAGAAAATCACTTACCCTACCTTAAATTCACCCAAAGAGACAATTGTGTTTACTTCTATTGGACAATAACTTTATATTTTACACATTTCAATTACATTCTGATTATTTAAACAAGAACTCAGATCTTATGAAGTAACTCAGTAGTTGAGTAGACTTGTCACTATAAACACTTTATTACAAGAGTAAGAAAGTGTCTACTCTAATTCTTTTTTATATATGAAGACTACTTTTTCTTCACTTGAGTCGTTATTCTTTTGATAATAATGACTAGACAGGTGCGTGATTGTTGTGCAAAACAAACCGATGAATGAATGGATTATAAGTAGTGGGCTCGCTCAAGCTCACTTTTTTACAATGTGGAAACCATGCACTGTGGAAGTTCTGATTGGATCTTTGCAGTAGCCTAGTGATGATTGGTGAGTCTTTATATTTACGGTCCATTCATGGATGTGTTTACGTTTCAGGCCGGTTGAGAACTCTAAATGGTGACATTTTCTATTGTATTGATTTATTATGAAGTTATATTGTCATCTAGAATGCTGTTTGGCTGTGGAGTGACGGTCGCCCAATGACCTTCACTGACTGGGCCAAGGGAGAACCTAACTACGGGAACTGCATGTGTGTGAACTATGCATGTAAGTCTCAACAATCTGAATTCAATGGAATAAGAATAAGAATAAGAATAAGAATAAGAATAAGAATAAGAAATAAACATTTATTATGCAAAAAATATTTTGAATTAATTAATGTATCCTTTTTTGTATTCATGTTGAATAGCTCTATATTCTGATGGTAATCATTGTTTAGAGCAGGGGTTCTCAAACTTTTTCTGTTGATGGGGTTTTTGGCGACCCCATCAACCTTAACCTTTAACCTTTCAATGAAACAATGTCATATCACTAATAACGCCTTTAAGTAACAACTCAATATAATACTTAATGTGGTCTGTAAACAATTTTAATGCTCAACTTTATCTTTGCATTTATATAGCAGGTGACCACCTTTGGGACGATGATGCTTGTGATCGCGAATTTGTCTCCGTCTGCAAAAAACAAGCTGAAACCCAGTGAATAACATGGAGATTACACACCTATGCACGCACAATTACACACTATTACACATTATTGTCTGTCTGTCTGTCTGTCTGTCTGTCTGTCTGTCTGTCTGTCTGTCTGTCTGTCTGTCTGTCTGTCTGTCTGTCTGTCTGTCTGTCTGTCTGTCTGTCTGTCTGTCTGTCTGTCTGTCTGTCTGTCTGTCTGTCTGTCTGTCTGTGTGTGTGTGTGTGTGTGTGTGTGTGTGAGTGTGCGCGCACGTGTGCGTGTGCGTGTGTGTGACTCCTATATCTATACTCAAGTCCAATATACTGCTTTTCTATCGCTGTAACGCTACTGAAGGAATGAAGAGACAAGTGACATTAACAGGTGTTGTGGTGACATTAACAGTGACATCAGCTCTTGTGGTGATAATGAGAGGAACATGAATGGAACAGATGGTTTGATTTAAGCTGCTTATAACTTCAATGTCTTTACTTGCATCAATAAAATAATTTAAAAAAAAAATCAGGCTGAGTCATTCATAGTGTGATGTCCTGTACATTGTTGTACTGGATTCTGCTAGCAGCTAGAAGGTTTATTCCAGTGTTTTTAAAGTCAAGGACTCCTTGTTTGGTATGCATTGGGCCACAGACCCCCATAACTCTGAGATTGTACATGTGGAAAATGGACCCTCTTCCATACAGTATGTCTAAAAAAACTCCATTGGATCCTCAAACTTTCTGCTAAACCAGCTAACTCCACCAAAGGGGGGTGGAGTTAGCTTGTTTTGCTGATTCCAGGCTCCACCCCCTTTTGACCTCCAACCTCATTGTGAGCTTGGAGGCCCATTCAGGTGTTCTTATCAATGATGGAGTTGGTTTCTGCCCGACAGCAGAGATATAAAATATCTTTGTAGTCTCTTAATCACTCCACTTTAGTCACGCTGGTCAGCGTTGGAAGGGGGGAAGCGAACGTCACCTCAGTTGGGATTTTACATCTGGAGCGAAGTTACCATTATAACAAGGCTGTTATGCAACGTCGCCAGTGGCGTAAAGTAACTAAGTACATTTACTCAAGTACTGTACTTAAGTTCAATCTTGAGGTATTTTTACTTTATTTTTTACATACAATGCGTCACGATGCGACGCATTATGACTATTTTCAAAAGATTTGTATATTTGAAAACTTGAAATGGGACATTCTGCACAATAATTACTTTTACTTTTGGCACTTTTAGTACATTTTGATGCCAATACTTTTGTACTTTTACCCAGTACATTTTTTATTCTGGACTTTTACTTATAACGGAGTATTTCTATATTGCAGTATTGATACTTTTACTTAAGTAAAAAATGTGAGTACTTTTTCCACCACTGAACGTCGCACTATGTGACTTTGTTGCATTGACTCTGTATGTAATTGTGCCGCTCGAACAAATATTGTATCTTTCTGTGGGAACGCGCCTTCAGAGTTACAGACCTGTAAGGGTCCGTTTGGTTCCATTTGTACACTCTCAGAGTTACAGACCTGTAAGGCTCCATTTGGTTCCTAACTATCAATAATTTAGCTGGGGACCCCCTGGAACCCCCTCAAGGACCCCCTGGGGGTGTTCCCAGGCCCCATGTTCAGAACCACTAGTATATGTTTTATCTAAATGAAACCAGCTCGACTTGCGACAACGACATCCTAAATATTGACGTTCATGAGTCAATCAGAGTAAGCTTGTAATACATCAACTGTCCTTGAAAAGGTCCAGTTAAAAATATCTAAGACAGTGGTTGCAGAACGCAAACCCAAGAATATTAGGCCACTACACATGAGGTATGGGCTAAAATGCCACAGGAATGCTGCCAGAAGCTGATTCCTGGCTATGAATCATATTTGCAGCAGGTCATAATTGCAAAAGGATGCACTACAAAGTATTAAAGACACTTGTCATGAACAGTTTGAATAATTCTGACACTGCAATAGTCATACAGAATGACATTTTGTGTTGAAAATGTGTTTGTGTTGTTTATTTCAGACAGTTGACAGTTTTTGAAGATTGCCAATAAACCAGATTTTCAGTGGTGTTTGAATAATTCCGGGTGCAACCGTATATAGTGCAAATACAATCGGACCAAGGACCGAACCCTGTGGCACACAGGACCATAATTTAGCAAAACGCACATCATGATGATTGAAAGGAGACTTTAAACTAGCGACTGGAAGCATATAGAATTTATGACAATTTTTATTACGGTAAGAAAATCTAGTCTAAAGTTTGTCAAAAAACCCATTCACTTGCGTTAAAATAAATTCTTTCTGACACCGGCAGGTCGGCGCAGGGTAAAACAGCGCCACTCTGGCCATAAGCTTCCGTGTTGGCCTCATCGTAAATATCCAAGCCTTGCGTCTTCGTACAAACACAGATCTGCGAAGTTACCTAGTATCCCTTTAAGTTATTTGAAGCAAAAATTGTGCCAATCCTGTAGCAAACAATAATGACCTCTGCTGGTCAAAAGTTGAATTAAAAGTCAACAGAAAAATACAAGAAGCAGATATCTAATTTTAATACATGCATGTCCTTGTAACATCGTAGCACATCACTGATGATGAACATGTGAAATGATATGGCTGTCAGTTGAAGGTATATACGTCAGTAAGCACGATACCCTGTTTTGACAAAGAACAATACAAAGTGCACAAATAAATAAATGTTAAATTCAACTGCATCACATTGCTGTACAGCAGTGGTTCCCTATGGCTAGGGTTCCATTTTTCGGGCACGCAATCATTTGTATTGGTCATGACTCGCGAGTAAATATCCCTTGTAATGGTTATTTAAAAAAAGAAAAGAAAAACAATAGTTTTTATTATGTTTTAAAAAAAAACGAAAATCGGAAAATTGGCAAATGGCAAAAAAAAAAAAAAACTGAAATAAATCACAAAAAAGACTCCATGTCGCAAATGTAAAGCGCGCGCGAAAATTTTGCGGTTAAAATGCGGTTATTGAGGGAAATTAATAGGTTTTTTTCCGGTTAAAAACGTCTCTGCACGGCGGCAGATAGGCTAATATAATGCATGTATGTTTACAATAAAACCAGCAATCTGGGGACAACAGTAACAGCACACTCTTCCAGCCTGTCAACTGACTGTCACAGTATATCCACTACACTAGCTCCGACGGAACCTCTCCCTCCGCTGTATAGCTCCGAGATGAGGTTCCTCGTTAGTTACTGCCGTCTGTTTTCGAAATGGTCGCACGTCGTCCACTTTACATGTTTCTTAGCCCTTTCTGCACATCGTATCCAAAAAGTAAAGCATTTCCGCCACTCTCTCAGATGTTTGAAGTTTTAACGCGCCATAAAAGCCATCCAACGGGTTGAAGAAAGTATTTAATTTGCCTCGGTTTTCATCCGGTTACATGGTTTTTAAGACATTGCGCAAGAGTTGCGCCCGTAGAGATAACATTACTTTTTACCCTACTGGTCAAATGTTGAATTGCATCTTCTAATGCAAAATATTATGGAACCGGATGAAAACCGAGGCAAATTAAATACTTTCTTCAACCCGTTGGATAGCTTTTATGGCGCGTTAAAACTTCAAACATCTGAGAGAGTGGCGGAAATGCTTTACTTTTTGGATACGATGTGCAGAAAGGGGTAAGAAACATGTAAAGTGGACGACGTGCGACCATTTCGAAAACAGACGGCAGTAACTAACGAGGGACCTCATCTCGGAGCTATACAGCGTACAGCGGAGGGAGAGGTTCCGTAGGGGCTACCACTACACAGGATCTACAGGCTATTAAAGCCAACAGCACACATTTAACCAAATGTACCCACAAATACGTTTAAACCACATAATAAAAGGCAGTGCACAGTTAAAAAAAAAAAGCCATGTCTTACCTTGTGCCAAGCGTTGCCTTATATTCCGTTGTGTTGCTAATGACACGGTACTCTAATCTAGCCGTTTTTAATTAACGGTTTATTTTGGTTATTTAGAAGCCTGTATATTTAGAAACCTTTTTTCAAGCCACCGCGGTGTTTTCAAACGCTTCCTTGGTTTACGCGTCACAAAATCGCTTTGATTGGTTGAGATGCAGAGAGGGTGTCAGAGCAGGAAGCCATGCCCATATATGTCTATGGCCATGCTTGTGGTTCTCAACCTGTGGGTCGGACCCGACATGATTTTGGGGAGTTCCCCAGATCACAGTGAAGTGACAATTTAAGGACTTTTAAGACCTTTTTAATACCTAAATAAAAGGGGGAAAAGACCATTACTGAATCAAAAGTATCTAACAAACTATACTATAAAAAACAATCAAACATTGGCGAAATCATCAAATACTATAAGAAGCAAAAATTGTGAACTTAGCAGATCTACAAGCTCACAACGCCTTGCAAAGGCGTGGTGAGCTTGTAGATCTGCTATTTTCACAACATTTATGTGTGGAACCGAGTCAAACAAAATGTAATGCCTCAACTCCTACATTCCAAGTGCTTGTCAGGGTGGGGGGTCCCCACCCTGACAAAATTATGATTATTTTGGGGGGTCAAAAGGTTGAGAACCACTGCTTCAAAGCGTCAATTATTTATATATATATATATATATATATATATATATATATATATATATACACACACACACACACACACACACACACACACACACACACACACACACACACACACACACACACACACACACACACAGTATAAAATCGGGTGCTGACCTATTTATGCAGATATAGTTATATATTTTTTTATAATGAATGATTCATTACACTTTATCTGTAATAAATAGGGCAGGCCCTGGTTTCTTGCAAGAGTTGGGCCCCTAGTTTTTGCTAAAACTAGGAGTTTTTATGTTTATGTAAGGAACCTCACTTGTTTGCCTTACACTAGTAACACACATACTTAAAGGACCATACAGTCTAGTGTTATATGATGCTATTGTATGAATGAGGGGGCCCCATTTAGATAAATCGGAGTAGATAACATACAGTAATGACATTATGTTATCTACCCCGATAAATGGGCGGCCCATTTATCGGGGTAGATAACATAATGTCCACACATTACAACAAAATGAGGGGGCCCATTATGGGCCCCCTCACACAGAATTACTTGTATGTAATTATGTTAAGTATTACTCTCTGATCATGGACCTTATTAGCAGGTATTAGCCTTATGGAAATGATAGAAGTACTCTAGTCCCACCTTGTGGTGGTTGAATGCGTCATTACAAGATGAAACAGAGTTTAGAAGGTAAACCTGAACAGTTTTAGTAGTCGGGGGCCCCGGGGATGAAAAAAGGACCGTTTGGTTCAGATTCTCGCAAATTCGCCAAATTTGGCACAGATGTTGTCCATACCATACTTAATCATTTTAAGATGGGTGCCAAGATTGGCGCCCCATGGTACTGCCATATTGCGCAATCCAATATGGCTGCCACCCGAAAAAAACGGAAAGGCCTAGAATCATAAATGATACCACTTTTTAGGGGTTTACTGGGTTGTATAATCTGATTCTGGTGTTATTTCAATGATTTGAGGTCAAGATTACCCCTCAAGGTCAAGTTTACTCATCAAAGTTAGTATATAACGGCAATATCGGGGTAAAATCCAGTATTTCTGGTGCGCCATGCCAGATTCTACCCCCAAAAAGTTTTTTCTCATTATAAGCTATACTTGTATAATATGTATCAATGTTTCACAATTCAAAACAATCAGATTCTGGTTTCATCTCAATGATATGAGGTCAAGTTTACCCCTCTAAGTAAACATAAAGGTCATTTTGGGGTCATTAAAAACAAATCTTATCATTATTTATCGGAAATAATGTTTTGCCATTTAACCTATTTTCAAACTTGTCTGTCAGAGACAAGGCAGGAGTCAAACAGTAACAACATGTGATGTGTTTGCTGAATCAGTCTGCCAGTTAAAGTCCATGTCCGTGACATGGTTCAGATGGCTGATAAACACCCTGAAGTACATGCTGAATTCATGAGGGGCAACTTTGTTGTGCAAAAATCAGCTAGTAAGTTCAGCCTCATGGCCAAGGACCAAGCGCATGAGCAGTCCAACAAAATCCTCCAGGTGCATGGCGGAGCCGTTGGACTCTATGAGAATCCTGAAGCCCTTACATTGTTTATGCTGGCTGGACCTGATTGCACACGGATAGTTGAGGAGTTTGAGGCCATCAATGACCCACCAACGTCATCCACTGCTCATCATGAGGAAGGACATAACTTGCAAGTAAAGTTTCGCAAGGATGTACTCTCGTTCATCGATGTGGTACAGCAGCTAGGCAACCCCTTCCTTGCTACAAGCCAGGAGCTTATTGCACTCGATACACAGAATGTCATGGAGCCGGCAGTTGTTGCTTCTTTATCTCAAATCCATGAAGCCGGCCAGACCCTTCACGCAGCATATGTCAAGGAAAGATTGGAAATGGCTTCAGTACCAGTATCTGATACCGTCAAGCGGAAAAACATGCTAACATTCGCCAACCGAACTGGCCCCAAGAAAAAAGGTACAAAGGACAGTGGCATACAGAAGCAGAACATGGTTTTAATCACACAACTGTTCCTTTCACTCCAGTCACGTCCCAATGCTGACATGACAGACTTCTTTCAGTTCGAAAATCAGAGAGAGCCACCGAGCCTGGCGGACAGAGGGTCTCTGCGATCTGGGACAAAGTCTGACATTCTTCAATGCCTCAATGCTAGCACAGGTCGTGCAGCTTCTGCCAAACAAGCTACCGTTGTGGTGTTGGATATGGCAGCAGTCATCCACATAGTGCGCCCCACAACAGCAAAGACATTCAGCGAGTATGTCTTGCTCAACATTACACCATTTCTGGAGGCCCAAATGACAACTAGTACCCAACGCATTGATGCTGTATGGGACAACTACCCAGAGGAAAATAACCTAAAATATCTTACACAGAAACGGCGTGGGAATGGTTCACGGACAAAAGTCGGTGATGGTAGCACTCCAATCCCTAAGCATGAATGGAACAGTGGCTTCCTAAAAAACGAGGACAACAAAAAGGAGCTCTTCTCATTCATCAGCACACAGATCTCAAAGAATGACATGCATGGAAAGCTCCTTCTGACTACCCGCTTTGAGACTGCCTCCAACATGCCTTGTGATGTCACAAAACTTCAGAAGTGCAACCATTCTGAGGCAGACACCAGGATCCTCCTGCATCTGGCACATGCAGCAGAGCAGGGTCATACAACAGCCTATGTTCGCACCGTAGACAGCGATGTTGTCATTTTGGCAATCCGGTTTTTCGAGACCCTTGGCCTAACGGAGCTCTGGGTGGGTTTCGGTACTGGTCGAAAATATCGTGACATACCAGTCCATACCATCTACTCTGATCTCGGTCCATCAAAGTCCTTGGCACTACCCCTCTTCCACAGCTTAACAGGGTGTGACACAACTTCCCAGTTTCTCGGATGTGGCAAGAAGACAGCTTGGGCAGCCTGGAGAAGCATACCAGACCTCACCAACACACTAGTTGCTCTCACACACACCCCTGACCTCTTCAGTCTTGAGTCTGTGCATATGCAGAACATTGAACGTTTAGTCGTGCTCATGTACAGCAAGGGGTGTGGTGCAGCTGGTGTCAATGAGGCCAGACATCGCCTCTTCACCACTGGAAGTAGATCACTGGAAAACCTCCCACCTACCCAAGCTGCACTGTTCCAACATGTCAAGCGAGCGCTACTGCAGGCAAGTTTCTACTGGAATCAGGCAACCTCGGTCCAGCAAGGAAATTCCTGACTTCAGTGAGTGGGGCTGGCACAAAGATGGCACTGGCACATGGCAACCACTGTGGACCACTCTTAGTGATGCATCAGCAGCATGTGACCTTCTTGTTCGCTGTGGCTGCCTCAAGGGATGCATGGGAAGGTGCAAATGCAACCGTATCGGTGTCCGATGCACAATCCTCTGCAAATGCGGAGGTGGGTGCCTTAATAACGAAGATGACAGCCAGTAACTCCACACCTTGCAAGGGATGGAGACACAATAAAGAATGTGAATGACATTGTGATCTAACCATTTGATTTTATCAAGTTTTACGGAATAACTATTTTGATTACATTGTCCCCTACTGTCAGTTGTTTACTTAAAGTTGAAGTTGGACTTGTGGACTGAGGTGGAGCCTGAGCATTGGATCAAAAAAACATTTTTTGCTGTGTCCCTAGACACATTTTGTTTGTCTTTTTCTTTTAGGATTTTGTTGGCACATATCAATTTTAATTGAAAATTGTTTGTATTAGTTTATTGTTAATAAACAATCTACTGTTTTGAGTTGTGAAACATTGATACATATACAAGTATAGCTTATAATGAAAACAAAAAAAACTTTTTGGGGGTAGCATCTGGCATGGCGCACCGGAAATACTGGATTTTACCCCAATATTACCTTTATATACTAACTTTGATGAGTAAAATTGACCTTGAGGGGTAATCTTGACCTCAAATCATTGAAATAACACCAGAATCAGATTCTACGACCCAGAAAACCCCTAAAAAGTGGTATCATTTATGATTCTAGGCCTTTCCGTTTTTTTCGGGTGGCAGCCATATTGGATTGCGCAATATGGCAGTACCATGGGGCGCCAATCTTGGCCCCCATCTTAAAATGATTAAGTATGGTATGGACAACATCTGTGCCAAATTTGGCGAATTTGCGAGAATCTGAACCAAAATATCCCCGGGGCCCCCGACTATAGAGAGTTCAATAACACCTGGTACGCTCTGCTGAGAGGACATCATATTATATTGATTATACATCAGCAACAAAAACTAAACTGTTTGAGAGAGCAGCATAAATTAGAAGATGAAACTGGACGATTAGAAAACAGTATCAGTTATCCTCAACTCTAGCCCGACTAAAAGACTTGTGTATTTACATTTTTATAACAGAGATTCAAATGAAAACGGTAACAGAACAAGTAGACTATTGCCAGCAAGCTTTGCAGACTCAAATCTTTATTTGCACCTTCATAGGTCATACAGAGGCACCCAGTCTATGTGTCGAAGTGTCCTTGTAAACCATAAAGGTTGACTTAATCATTCTGGGTATAGCTTCTCTCAACATGGTACAACAGATAATAATATAAAACAATGGTAGATTCCATTGTAAGATCTGTAGTTTCCAAATGAAACCAAATGGACCATTTGGGTCGATTTGGTTATAAATGGTGAAATGAACAGACTGTTATCTATGGGGGATATGCCCTAACCCAAACTTTTCAGGCCGTAACCCAATTAATTTTTGGTTATTTTCAGTTTGCCTCTTTCTTACTTAATATTTTACAATTTGCCCAATTTGGTATTAAAAAGGTCTTCAAAGCCATTAAATTGTAACTTTAGAAATGTGCAGATACCCTGTATACACGTATACTGTATGTTGGTTTGTTTGTTTGTTTGTACTGTTGAATGAGAAAAAAAAATGCACATTAAGCTAAATATCTGGGGACCCCCCAAAATAATTTGGGGACCCCCCCTAAATTTGGGAACCACTCCCTTAACTAAATTCTGCTGACCTATCCTACTTGTAGTTGGGGGAAACTATGGTTAGCCCATGGTGTCCGTCCATTCATAACCTAGATTCAACCAGCATAATACAAAAAAAAGTAATGGCTGCATCTCCATGGATGTTTCTGCACATCTTCTAAACCTGTGGGTCGGGACCCCCAGGGGGATCCCCGGATGACAGTGAAGTGATAATTTAAGGACTTTTAAGACCCTTTTAATATTTTATTTTTTTAAAAGACCATTATTGCATCAAAGTAATAATATCTTATCTTACTACTTACTACGGACGAACTGCTCCGAAAGTTCGTCCGGGGTAAGCAAGCACAGGATCACTCCATTTGACCCCGAAACTTGCCACAGACTGTTGATCAGAGCTATGGCTATGTTTTAGGCATCTTACCCCACCTCGATCTGTGATCAGACTCTCGGCTTGATTGATTCTCTGATTGGCCAATCAGACCCTCAGCCTGATATGGCAGGTTGCCATAGCAACCAGATACAGGAAGTTTCACAATTACGGCAAACTCAAAGAGTGGCGGTGTACTAGCAGACATACCTGACCCACAGAAGGAGCCACTCTGCGTCACTCTGCGTAAATCCATGCTACATGGACAGCCAACCCTAACAGCCCCTGCATGGTCAATAACAGCTTCCCTAAAGACTTCTGTGACAACACTCGACTGCCTCATGATGGCCATGGTTACCCACAGTACAGGCGGCCTAATGACCGAGGTTGGGAGGTTGGGACTAGAGGTTAGGGCCGCAAAGCAAAGCGGGGAGGGAGGAGAGCAGAGGAGAGGAGAGGAGCCGAGAGGAGAGGAGAGGCCAGGTGGGCCGGAATTCGCATGACGTGTGTGCAGAGTGACTAGGCCAGTGCTGTCTGGACCAACCTCGGATCGGGTCTAGTAATAATAATCAACAAACTATACTATACAAACTGGTCAAACATTGCCCAAATTGTCAAACAATATAAGAAAGAGGCAAAACATTTTGAAAATAGCAGATCCGCAAGCTCACAATGCCTCGCAATGTGAGGTGTTGGTACCTCACTGACATACACTGCATAATATTTTGTACAGACAGAAAACAAAGACTCAGCCTTTCATATTCACTCTTCCTGTAAAGTAACTAAGTACATTTACTCAAGTACTGTACTTAGGTAAAAGTTTGAGGTACTTTTACTTTACTGGAGTATTTCCCATTTTCAATACTTTTACATCTACTCCACTACATCTCGGAGGCAAATATTGCACTTTTACACCACTACAATTATTTGAAAACTTTAGTTACTACTTACGTTGTATAAATGATTACATTATAACACGTACATGAACCACTTTAGCCTTATTTTATACTTAGGCTATTTGAAAATAGCAGATCTAAAAGCTAACAACGCGTCACATCGAGCTTGTAGATTTTGCTTTAGCTTTGGTACTTTAAGTACATTTTGATACCAATACTTTTGTACTTTTACTCAAGTAAACCTTTAATTCCGGACTTGTGCTTATAACAGAGTACTTCTACATTACAGTATTGATACTTTCACTTAAGCAAAACATTTGAGTACTTTTTCCACCACTGCCTTTTATAGGCCTTCCTCAGATGCCAGCGGTGGCATGTTCAATGTTCTTCCCTGTTGTGTTTCTAACCATGATGACATTTGTCCTCATGGTTAGAAACACAACATCATCATGGTTAGAAACACAACAGGTGTGTGTGTGTGTGTGTGTGTGTGTGTGTGTGTGTGTGTGTGTGTGTGTGTGTGTGTGTGTGTGTGTGTGTGTGTGTGTGTGTGTGTGTGTGCGTGTGCGTGTGCGTGTGTGTGAGAGGCTACAATGGTTTCTACGATCTAAATCTCTCCTAACCAGATAACCAGACTGATAACATTTTAGACGATCAATGGGCCATGCATTTAGATTTAGATTGTTTCCAAATAAACTGCCATTGTAGACACACACACACACACACACACACACACACACACACACACACACACACACACGCGCGCACGCACGCACGCACGCACACACACACACACACACGCACACACGCACGCATGCACGCACACACACACACACACACACACACACACACACACACACACACACACACACACACACACGCTGTCTGTCCTCACCAGGACCTGGCGGTCTGCCAGTACTTGCTGGAAGCGTAGAAGCGCCAGATATATCGCCTGCATTCCAGGAGGTTGATGTGCTGCGTCAACCACGGTGCCTGCCAAAGGGCACTTACACCTTCGCCCTCGTGGACGGCTCCCCAGCCTACCAGGGAGGCATCGGAGGACACCACCTGGCGGCGTAGTACCGGCCCCAGCGTGTTGCCCCTTGCCAGAGTGGTCGGCTGCTTCCACCAATGGAGGGCCGATCGCAGCGTGCGTGTCACCGACACCATGACCCAGGAGGCAACGCTGCACTGGCCGCATGTTTAGGAGAGCCAGGGGCACGACGTGCACTGTGGCTGCCATCAGCCCCATAAGGCGGAGGCACAGCTTCCAGGTCACCCTGGCCCCCAGCCGAAACTGAGACAAGCAAGCCCTGAGGGCGGCCTGTCTCCCCGGCGTAAGGGACAGGGTCCCTGCCCTGGCATCCAAGCACATGCCCAGGAACTCTGTGGCTTGTGACGGCTGGAGCCTGCTCTTCTTCCTGTTGAATTAACAGACTGTTATCTACAGTATGGGGGATATGCCCTAACCCAAACTTTTCAGGCCGCAACCCAAAAAAAGAATCATATTTGAACTGGGGACCCCCCACCCTGACAAGCACTTGGAATTGTAGGAGTTGAGGCATTACATTTTGTTTGACTCAGTTCCACAGATAAATGTGAAAATAGCCAAACTACAATCTCACAACACCTCGCACTGCGAGCCGTTGTGAGATTGTAGATTGGCTATTTTTGGCTATTTTCAGTTTGCCTCTTTCTTACTTAATATTTGACCATTTGGCCAATTTGGTATTAAAAAGGTCTTCAAAGCCATTAAATTTAAAACTTTAGAAATGTGCAGATACCCTGTATACACGTATACTGTATGTTGGTTTGTTTGTTTGTACTGTTGAGTGAGAAAACCATATTGCACATTAAGCTAATTATCTGGGGACCCCACAAAATAATTTGGGGACCCCCCCTAAATTTGGGAACCACTGCCCTAACTACATTCTGCTGACCTGTAGTTGGGGGAAACTATGGTTAGCCCATGGTGTCCGTCCATTCATAACCTAGATTCAACCAGCATCATTTAAAAAAAGTAATGGCTGCATCTCCATGGATGTTTCTGCACATCTTCTCAACCTGTGGGTCGGGACCCCCAGGGGGATCCCCAGATGACAGTGAAGTGATGATTTAAGGACTTTTAAGACCCTTTTAATAAAAAAAAAAAAAAAAAAAAGGCCATTACTGCATCAAAGTAATAATATCTTATCTTACTACTATATAATTGACAAAAGCTCAGAAAGTTCGTCCGGGGTAAGCAAGCACAGGATCACTCCATTTGACCCAAAACTTGCCACAGACTGTTGATCAGAGCTATGGCTATGTTTTAGACATCTTACCCCACCTCGATCTGTGATCAGACTCTCGGCTTGATTGATTCTCTGATTTGCCTAACAAACTCTCATTACACCTGGGTAAAACTGAATGCATCCTCTTTAGGTCCAACCCTAACCTTAGCAAGGCAGAGAGTTTCACGATCAAAGTGGGTGAAAATGTTATCACAAGAAAGGAGGAAATTACCTACCTCGGTTCCATCTTGGAGGCAAACCTCTCCGGTGACAAAAACGCAGAAAAAACGATCAAAAAGGTCCACAAAATATCACGGAGGATGTGGAGGATTGATCGTCTAGTCAGTAAGAATACTCTGAAGATTCTTGTAAGGGCCCTCATACAAGGTCATTATGATTATGCATGCACTTCATGGTATCACAACACCTCCAAGGCCTTAAAAACAAGGCTCCAAACATCCCAAAACAAACTTGTAAGGCTACTATTTGGCCTCAATTACAAAACCCATCTAACCCATGCCCATTTTGCTACGATTGGATGGCTTAGGGTTGAGGACAGAGTACAGCAACTTGCTATGGGCCTGGTCTTCAAGATACACCACAACATTGGGATCCCCCTGTATTTGTCAAAATACTTCCAAAATGTTAATCAAGTCCATGATCATAACACCAGAGGCAGCTCCACAAACCATGTTCAACCCAGATTTGGCACAACAAAGGGAATGAACTCGTTCTCATGCTATTCATCAAAAATGTGGAATGCCCTACCAAAAGGAGTAAAGGAGTGTAAAACCCTACTCACTTTCAAAAATGCCCTAAAGATACACTTTCAGGAGGCTGCAATTCAAAAATGGCCCCTGTCCAAGTCCTAACCGCATGTCCCAACCTACCCCCTACCCCCCCCCCTCTCTCTTTCTACTTTTGTACATATTTTTCACTCTTCATACCAGTAACCTGTAAACTGATTGTATGACATTCTGTATAGTAGTGTGTATATCTGTCTGTCTCTTATATGTCAACATGATTTGTGTAAATGGGGATCTCATCTTAAACAAGCTACAGTGTACGTGCTTAACTGAGCTATCCAGTTTAGTAGACCTTGTATTGCGAATTTGTACTTCCATGTACTGTTATGTACTGTCATGTACTGTTCTCATGTCTTACTAAATAAAATACATCAATCAATCAATCAAATGGTTTCTTTGGAAACAATCTAAATCTCGCCTAACCAGATAACCACTGATAACATTTTAGGCGAGCAATGGGCCATGCATTTCCGCCTTCGCTGTTTCTGAGCCTTTATTTTCATTCTTATTTTAGTCGTGTAATCATTTTTAACATCATCGAAATGAGTCATTGCACACATCCCTCTCAAGTACAGATTCTGCACTGCGTTGGACAAACAGCAGAGGCAGTGCCGGCTGCAGACAGTAATAAGCAGGGGGGCATTAATTATTGTAGGGGGGCACCTGTCTGTCCCTCAAAAAAT